>NC_090755.1:18881642-18898892 GCF_036898095.1 Palaemon carinicauda | reverse complement strand
GGGTCACTCAGATCTCATTTTTTAAAAAAAAGGAAGAAATTATCCTAGCTATCCATTTTCTACTTTTTTTTTTTTTTTTTTTTTTTTTTTTCTTCATAGGGTCACTCAGATCTCATTTTTTAAAAATAATGGTGTTTGCATCCGTTCATATCGTCTCTCTGTCCCTTCCTCTGCTTACTTGAAAAAGACGACGCAGACAAAGACGACGTACACGAAGACGATGAAGACGAAGACCACGAAGACGACGGAGACGATGACGAAGGTTCTTTCATTTTTTGAAAATAGGGCTCCCCAGGTTTCATTTTTTTAAAAATAAGGGTGTTTGCATCCGTTCATATCGTCTCTCTGTCCCTTCTTCTGCCTACTTGAAAAAGACGACGCACACGAAGACGATGAAGACGAAGACCACGAAGACGACGGAGACGATGACGAAGTTTCTATCATTTTTTAAAATAAGGCTCCCCAGGTTTCATTTTTTTCAAAATAAGGGTGTTTGCATTCGTTCAAATCGTCTCTCTGTCCCTTCCCTGCCTACTGGAAGAAATTATCCTAGCTATCCATTTTCGACTTTTTTTATTTTATTTTTTTTTCTTTTTTTTTCTTTATAGGGTCACTCAGATCTCATTTTTTAAAAATAAGGAAGAAATTATCCTACCTATCCATTTTTTTTTTTTTTTTTTTTTCTCTATAGGGTCACTCAGATCTCATTTTTTAAAAATAAGGGTGTTTGCATCCGTTCATATCGTCTCTCTGTCCCTTCCTCTGCCTACTTGAAAAAGACGACGCAGACGAAGACGACGCACACGAAGACGATGAAGACGAAGACCACGAAGACGACGGAGACGATGACGAAGGTTCTTTCATTTTAGAAAATAGGGCTCCCCAGGTTTAATTTTTTTAAAAATAAGGGTGTTTGCATCCGTTCATATTGTCTCTCTGTCCCTTCTTCTGCCTACTTGAAAAACACGACGCACACGAAGACGATGAAGACGAAGACCACGAAGACGACGGAGACGATGACGAAGTTTCTATCATTTTTTGAAAATAGGGCTCCCCAGTTTCATTTTTTCAAAATAAGGGTGTTTGCATTCGTTCAAATTGTCTCTCTGTCCCTTCCCCTGCCTACTGGAAGAAATTATCCTAGCTATCCATTTTCGACTTTTTTTTTTTTTTTTTTTATAGGGTCACTCAGATCTCATTTTTTAAAAATAAGGAAGAATTATCCTAGCTATCTATTTTCGACTTTTTTTTTTTTTTTTTTTTGTTTTTTTTTTTTTCTTTATAGGGTCACTCAGATCTCATGTTTTTTAAAATAAGGGTGTTTGCATCCGTTCATATCGTCTCTCTGTTCCTTCCTCTGCCTACTTGAAAAAGACGACGCAGACGAAGACGACGCACACGAAGACGATGAAGACGAAGACCACGAAGACGACGGAGACGACGACGAAGGTTCTTTCATTTTTTGAAAATAGGGCTCCCCAGGTCTCATTTCTTAAAAATAAGGGTGTTTGCATCCGTTCATATTGTCTTTCTGTCCCTTCCTCTGCCTACTTGAAAAAGACGACGCAGACAAAGACTACGTATACGAAGACGATGAAGACGAAGACCACGAAGACGACGGAGACGATGACGAAGGTTCTTTCATTTTTTGAAAATAGGGCTCCCCAGGTTTCATTTTTTTAAAAATAAGGGTGTTTGCATCCGTTCATATCGTCTCTCTGTCCCTTCCTCTGCCTACTTGAAAAAGACGACGCAGACGAAGACGACGCACACGAAGACGATGAAGACGAAGACCACGAAGACGACGGAGACGACGACGAAGGTTCTTTCATTTTTTGAAAATAGGGCTCCCCAGGTTTCATTTTTTTTAAAATAAGGGTGTTTGCATCCGTTCATATCGTCTCTCTGTCACTTCCTCATCCTACTTGAAAAAGACGACGCAGACGAAGACGACGCACACGAAGACGATGAAGACGAAGACCACGAATTCGACGGAGGACGATGACGAAGTTTCTATCATTTTTTGAAAATAGGGCTCCCCAGGTTTCATTTTTTTCAAAATAAGGGTGTTTGCATTCGTTCAAATCGTCTCTCTGTCCCTTCCCCTGCCTACTGGAAGAAATTATCCTAGCTATCCATTTTCGACTTTTTTTTTTTTTTTTTTTTCTTTTTTTTTTCTTTATAGGATCACTCAGATCTCATTTTTTAAAAATAAGGGTGTTTGCATCCGTTCATATCGTCTCTCTGTCCCTTCCTCTGCCTACTTGAAAAGACGACGCAGACGAAGACGACGCACACGAAGACGATGAAGACGAAGACCACGAAGACGACGGAGACGACGACGAAGGTTCTTTAATTTTTTGAAAATAGGGCTCCCCAGGTTTCATTTTTTTAAAAATAAGGCGTGTTTGCATCCGTTCATATCGTCTCTCTGTCCCTTCCTCTGCCTACTTGAAAAAGACGACGCAGACGAAGACGACGCACACGAAGACGATGAAGACGAAGACCACGAAGACGACGGAGACGACGACGAAGGTTCTTTCATTTTTTGAAAATAGGGCTCCCCAGGTTTCATTTTTTTAAAATAAGGGTGTTTGCATCTGTTCATATCGTCTCTCTGTCCCTTCCTCTGCCTACTTGAAAAAGACGACGCAGACGAAGACGACGCACACGAAGACGATGAAGACGAAGACCACGAAGACGACGGAGACGATAACGAAGTTTCTATCATTTTTCGAAAATAGGGCTCCCCAGGTTTCATTTTTTTCAAAATAAGGGTGTTTGCATTCGTTCAAATCGTCTCTCTGTCCCTTCCCCTGCCTACTGGAAGAAATTATCCTAGCTATCCATTTTCGACTCCTTTTTTTTTTTTTTTTTTTTTTTTTTTATAGGGTCACTCAGATCTCATTTTTTAAAAATAAGGAAGAAATTATCCTAGCTATCTATTTTCGACTTTTTTTTTTTTTTTTTTTTTTTTTTTTTCTTTATAGGATCACTCAGATCTCATTTTTTAAAAATAAGGGTGTTTGCATCCGTTCATATCGTCTCTCTGTCCCTTCTTCTGCCTACTTGAAAAAGACGACGCACACGAAGACGATGAAGACGAAGACCACGAAGACGACGGAGACGATGACGAAGTTTCTATCATTTTTTGAAAATAGGGCTCCCCAGGTTTCATTTTTTTCAAAATAAGGGTGTTTGCATTCGTTCAAATTCGTCTCTCTGTCCCTTCCCCTGCCTACTGAAGAAATTATCCTAGCTATCCATTTTCGACTCCTTTTTTTTTTTTTTTTTTTTTATAGGGTCACTCAGATCTCATTTTTTAAAAATAAGGAAGAAATTATCCTTGCTATCAATTTTCGACTTTTTTTTATTTTATTTATTTTTTTTTTTTTTCATTCTTTATAGGGTCACTCAGATCTCATTTTTTAAAAATAAGGGTGTTTGCATCCGTTCATATCGTCTCTCTGTCCCTTCCTCTGCCTACTTGAAAAAGACGACGCAGACGAAGACGACGCACACGAAGACGATGAAGACGAAGACCACGAAGACGAAGGAGACGACGACGAAGGTTGTTTCATTTTTTGAAAATAGGGCTCCCCAGGTTTCATTTTTTTAAAATAAGGGTGTTTGCATCCGTTCATATCGTCTCTCTGTCCCTTCCTCATCCTACTTGAAAAAGACGACGCAGACGAAGACGACGCACACGAAGACGATGAAGACGAAGACCACGAATTCGACGGAGACGATGACGAAGTTTCTATCATTTTTTGAAAATAGGGCTCCCCAGGTTTCATTTTTTTCAAAATAAGGGTGTTTGCATTCGTTCAAATCGTCTCTCTGTCCCTTCCCCTGCCTACTGGAAGAAATTATCCTAGCTATCCATTTTCGACTTTTTTTTTTTTTTCTTTCTTTTTTTTTTCTTTATAGGGTCACTCAGATCTCATTTTTTAAAAATAAGGAAGAAATTATCCTAGCTATCCATTTTCGATTTTTTTTTTTTTTTTTTTTTCTTCATAGGGTCACTCAGATCTCATTTTTTAAAATAAGGGTGTTTGCATCCGTTCATATCGTCTCTCTGTCCCTTCCTCTGCTTACTTGAAAAAGACGACGCAGACAAAGACGACGTACACGAAGACGATGAAGACGAAGACCACGAAGACGACGGAGACGATGACGAAGGTTCTTTCATTTTTTGAAAATAGGGCTCCCCAGGTTTCATTTTTTTAAAAATAAGGGTGTTTGCATCCGTTCATATCGTCTCTCTGTCCCTTCTTCTGCCTACTTGAAAAAGACGACGCACACGAAGACGATGAAGACGAAGACCACGAAGACGACGGAGACGATGACAAATTTTTTATCATTTTTTTAAAATAAGGCTCCCCAGGTTTCATTTTTTTTCAAAATAAGGGTGTTTGCATTCGTTCAAATCGTCTCTCTGTCCCTTCCCCTGCCTACTGGAAGAAATTATCCTAGCTATCCATTTTCGACTTTTTTTATTTTATTTTTTTTTTCTTTTTTTTTTCTTTATAGGGTCACTCAGATCTCATTTTTAAAAATAAGGAAGAAAATTATCCTACCTATCCATTTTTTTTTTTTTTTTTTTTTCTCTATAGGGTCACTCAGATCTCATTTTTTAAAAATAAGGGTGTTTGCATCCGTTCATATCGTCTCTCTGTCCCTTCCTCTGCCTACTTGAAAAAGACGACGCAGACGAAGACGACGCACACGAAGACGATGAAGACGAAGACCACGAAGACGACGGAGACGATGACGAAGGTTCTTTCATTTTTGAAAATAGGGCTCCCCAGGTTTCATTTTTTAAAAATAAGGGTGTTTGCATCCGTTCATATCGTCTCTCTGTCCCTTCTTCTGCCTACTTGAAAAACACGACGCACACGAAGACGATGAAGACGAAGACCACGAAGACGACGGAGACGATGACGAAGTTTCTATCATTTTTTGAAAATAGGGCTCCCCAGGTTTCATTTTTTTCAAAATAAGGGTGTTTGCATTCGTTCAAATTGTCTCTCTGTCCCTTCCCCTGCCTACTGAAGAAATTATCCTAGCTATCCATTTTCGACTTTTTTTTTTCTTTTTTTTTTATAGGGTCACTCAGATATCATTTTTTAAAAATAAGGAAGAAATTATCCTGGCTATCAATTTTCGACTTTTTTTTTTTTTTTTTTTTTTTTTTTTTTTTCTTTCTTTCTTTATAGGGTCACTCAGATCTCATTTTTTAAAAATAAGGGTGTTTGCATCCGTTCATATCGTCTCTCTGTCCCTTCCTCTACCTACTTGAAAAAGACGACGCAGACGAAGACGACGCACACGAAGACGATGAAGACGAAGACCACGAAGACGACGGATACGACGACGAAGGTTGTTTCATTTTTTGAAAATAGGGCTCCCCAGGTTTCATTTTTTTAAAAATAAGGGTGTTTGCATCCGTTCATATCGTCTCTCTGTCCCTTCCTCATCCTACTTGAAAAAGACGACGCAGACGAAGACGACGCACACGAAGACGATGAAGACGAAGACCACGAATTCGACGGAGACGATGACGAAGTTTCTATCATTTTTTGAAAATAGGGCTCCCAGGTTTCATTTTTTTCAAAATAAGGGTGTTTGCATTCGTTCAAATCGTCTCTCTGTCCCCTTCCCCTGCCTACTGGAAGAAATTATCCTAGCTATCCATTTTCGACTTTTTTTTTTTTTTTTTTTTTCTTTTTTTTTTTCTTTATAGGGTCACTCAGATCTCATTTTTTAAAAATAAGGAAGAAATTATCCTTGCTATCCATTTTCGACTTTTTTTTTTTTTTTTTTTTTTTTTTTTTTTTTTTTTTTTTCTTTATAGGATCACTCAGATCTCATTTTTTAAAAATAAGGGTGTTTGCATCCGTTCATATCGTCTCTCTGTCCCTTCTTCTGCCTACTTGAAAAAGACGACGCACACGAAGACGATGAAGACGAAGACCACGAAGACGACGGAGACGATGACGAAGTTTCTATCATTTTTTGAAAATAGGGCTCCCCAGGTTTCATTTTTTTCAAAATAAGGGTGTTTGCATTCGTTCAAATCGTCTCTCTGTCCCTTCCCCTGCCTACTGGAAGAAATTATCCTAGCTATCCATTTTCGACTCCTTTTTTTTTTTTTTTTTTTTTTTTTATAGGGTCACTCAGATCTCATTTTTTAAAAATAAGGAAGAAATTATCCTGGCTATCATTTTTCGACTTTTTTTTATTTTTTTTTTTTTTTTTTTTTTCTTTCTTTATAGGGTCACTCAGATCTCATTTTTTAAAAATAAGGGTGTTTGCATCCGTTCATATCGTCTCTCTGTCCCTTCCTCTGCCTACTTGAAAAAGACGACGCAGACGAAGACGACGCACATGAAGACGATGAAGACGAAGACCACGAAGACGAAGGAGACGACGACGAAGGTTGTTTCATTTTTTGAAAATAGGGCTCCCCAGGTTTCATTTTTTTAAAAAATAAGGGTGTTTGCATCCGTTCATATCGTCTCTCTGTCCCTTCCTCATCTACTTGAAAAAGACGACGCAGACGAAGACGACGCACAAGAAGACGATGAAGACGAAGACCACGAATTCGACGGAGACGATGACGAAGTTTCTATCATTTTTTGAAAATAGGGCTCCCCAGGTTTCATTTTTTTCAAAATAAGGGTGTTTGCATTCGTTCAAATCGTCTCTCTGTCCCTTCCCCTGCCTACTGGAAGAAATTATCCTAGCTATCCATTTTCGACTTTTTTTTTTTTTTTTTTTCTTTTTTTTTTTCTTTATAGGGTCACTCAGATCTCAATTTTTAAAAATAAGGAAGAAATTATCCTAGCTATCCATTTTCGATTTTTTTTTTTTTTTTTTTTTTTCTTCATAGGGTCACTCAGATCTCATTTTTTAAAAATAAGGGTGTTTGCATCCGTTCATATCGTCTCTCTGTCCCTTCCTCTGCTTACTTGAAAAAGACGACGCAGACAAAGACGACGTACACGAAGACGATGAAGACGAAGACCACGAAGACGACGGAGACGATGACGAAGGTTCTTTCATTTTTTGAAAATAGGGCTCCCCAGGTTTCATTTTTTTAAAAATAAGGGTGTTTGCATCCGTTCATATCGTCTCTCTGTCCCTTCTTCTGCCTACTTGAAAAAGACGACGCACACGAAGACGATGAAGACGAAGACCACGAAGACGACGGAGACGATGACGAATTTTCTATCATTTTTTTAAAATAAGGCTCCCAGGTTTCATTTTTTTCAAAATAAGGGTGTTTGCATTCGTTCAAATCGTCTCTCTGTCCCTTCCCCTGCCTACTGGAAGAAATTATCCTAGCTATCCATTTTCAGACTTTTTTTATTTTATTTTTTTTTTTCTTTTTTTTTCTTTATAGGGTCACTCAGATCTCATTTTTAAAAATAAGGAAGAAATTATCCTACCTATCCATTTTTTTTTTTTTTTCTCTATAGGGTCACTCAGATCTCATTTTTAAAAATAAGGGTGTTTGCATCCGTTCATATCGTCTCTCTGTCCCTTCCTCTGCCTACTTGAAAAAGACGACGCAGACGAAGACGACGCACACGAAGACGATGAAGACGAAGACCACGAAGACGACGGAGACGATGACGAAGGTTCTTTCATTTTTGAAAATAGGGCTCCCCAGGTTTCATTTTTTAAAAATAAGGGTGTTTGCATCCGTTCATATCGTCTCTCTGTCCCTTCTTCTGCCTACTTGAAAAACATGACGCACACGAAGACGATGAAGACGAAGACCACGAAGACGACGGAGACGATGACGAAGTTTCTATCATTTTTTGAAAATAGGGCTCCCCAGGTTTCATTTTTTTTCAAAATAAGGGTGTTTGCATTCGTTCAAATTGTCTCTCTGTCCTTCCCCTGCCTACTGGAAGAAATTATCCTAGCTATCCATTTTCGACTTTTTTTTTTTCTTTTTTTTTTATAGGGTCACTCAGATATCATTTTTTAAAAATAAGGAAGAAATTATCCTGGCTATCAATTTTCGACTTTTTTTTTTTTTTTTTTTTTTTTTTTTTTTTTCTTTCTTTATAGGGTCACTCAGATCTCATTTTTTAAAAATAAGGGGTGTTTGCATCCGTTCATATCGTCTCTCTGTCCCTTCCTCTGCCTACTTGAAAAAGACGACGCAGACGAAGACGACGCACACGAAGACGATGAAGACGAAGACCACGAAGACGACGGAGACGACGACGAAGGTTGTTTCATTTTTTGAAAATAGGGCTCCCCAGGTTTCATTTTTTTAAAAATAAGGGTGTTTGCATCCGTTCATATCGTCTCTCTGTCCCTTCCTCATCCTACTTGAAAAAGACGACGCAGACGAAGACGACGCACACGAAGACGATGAAGACGAAGACCACGAATTCGACGGAGACGATGACGAAGTTTCTATCATTTTTTGAAAATAGGGCTCCCCAGGTTTCATTTTTTTCAAAATAAGGGTGTTTGCATTCGTTCAAATCGTCTCTCTGTCCCTTCCCCTGCCTACTGGAAGAAATTATCCTAGCTATCCATTTTCGACTTTTTTTTTTTTTTTTTCTTTTTTTTTTTTCTTTATAGGGTCACTCAGATCTCATTTTTTAAAAATAAGGAAGAAATTATCCTAGCTATCCATTTTCGACTTTTTTTTTTTTTTTTTTTTTTTTCTTCATAGGGTCACTCAGATCTCATTTTTTAAAAATAAGGGTGTTTGCATCCGTTCATATCGTCTCTCTGTCCCTTCCTCTGCTTACTTGAAAAAGACGACGCAGACAAAGACGACGTACACGAAGACGATGAAGACGAAGACCACGAAGACGACGGAGACGATGACGAAGGTTCTTTCATTTTCTGAAAATAGGGCCTCCCCAGGTTTCATTTTTTAAAAATAAGGGTGTTTGCATCCGTTCATATCGTCTCTCTGTCCCTTCTTCTGCCTACTTGAAAAAGACGACGCACACGAAGACGATGAAGACGAAGACCACGAAGACGACGGAGACGATGACGAATTTTCTATCATTTTTTAAAATAAGGCTCCCCAGGTTTCATTTTTTTCAAAATAAGGGTGTTTGCATTCGTTCAAATCGTCTCTCTGTCCCTTCCCCCTGCCTACTGAAGAAATTATCCTAGCTATCCATTTTCGACTTTTTTTATTTTATTTTTTTTTTCTTTTTTTTTTCTTTATAGGGTCACTCAGATCTCATTTTTTAAAAATAAGGAAGAAATTATCCTACCTATCCATTTTTTTTTTTTTTTTTTTTTTCTCTATAGGGTCACTCAGATCTCATTTTTTAAAAATAAGGGTGTTTGCATCCGTTCATATCGTCTCTCTGTCCCTTCCTCTGCCTACTTGAAAAAGACGACGCAGACGAAGACGACGCATACGAAGACGATGAAGACGAAGACCACGAAGACGACGGAGACGATGACGAAGGTTCTTTCATTTTTTGAAAATAGGGCTCCCCAGGTTTCATTTCTTTAAAAATAAGGGTGTTTGCATCCGTTCATATCGTCTCTCTGTCCCTTCTTCTGCCTACTTGAAAAACACGACGCACACGAAGACGATGAAGACGAAGACCACGAAGACGACGGAGACGATGACGAAGTTTCTATCATTTTTTGAAAATAGGGCTCCCCAGGTTTCATTTTTTTCAAAATAAGGGTGTTTGCATTCGTTCAAATTGTCTCTCTGTCCCTTCCCCTGCCTACTGGAAGAAATTATCCTAGCTATCCATTTTCGACTTTTTTTTTTTTTTTTTTTTTTTATAGGGTCACTCAGATCTCATTTTTTAAAAATAAGGAAGAAATTATCCTGGTTATCAATTTTCGACTTTTTTTTTTTTTTTTTTTTTTTTTTTTTTTTTCTTTATAGGATCACTCAGATCTCATTTTTTAAAAATAAGGGTGTTTGCATCCGTTCATATCGTCTCTCTGTCCCTTCTTCTGCCTACTTGAAAAAGACGACGCACACGAAGACGATGAAGACGAAGACCCACGAAGACGACGGAGACGATGACGAAGTTTCTATCATTTTTTGAAAATAGGGCTCCCCAGGTTTTCATTTTTTTCAAAATAAGGGTGTTTGCATTCGTTCAAATCGTCTCTCTGTCCCTTCCCCCTGCCTACTGGAAGAAATTATCCTAGCTATCCATTTTCGACTCCTTTTTTTTTTTTTTTTTTTTTTTTTATAGGGTCACTCAGATCTCATTTTTAAAAATAAGGATAGAAATTATCCTGGCTAACAATTTTCGACTTTTTTTTTTTTTTTTTTTTTTTTTTTTTTTTTTTTTTTCTTTCTTTATAGGGTCACTCAGATCTCATTTTTTAAAAATAAGGGTGTTTGCATCCGTTCATATCGTCTCTCTGTCCCTTCCTCTGCCTACTTGAAAAAGACGACGCAGACGAAGACGAAGGCACACGAAGACGATGAAGACGAAGACCACGAAGACGACGGAGACGACGACGAAGGTTCTTTCATTTTTTGAAAATAGGGCTCCCCAGGTTTCATTTTTTTAAAAATAAAGGGGTGTTTGCATCCGTTCATATCGTCTCTCTGTCCCTTCCTCATCCTACTTGAAAAAGACGACGCAGACGAAGACGACGCACACGAAGACGATGAAGACGAAGACCACGAATTCGACGGAGACGATGACGAAGTTTCTATCATTTTTTGAAAATAGGGCTCTGTGAAGATGTCTTTGATTTAGTTAGCAATAACTTCTTAATTAGTCTAGTATCTTACCTCTTCCTTTAGTTTAATATTAATTGAATTTCTCTCAGGAGTTACATAAGCAAAGTTTCGTGGGTGAGGGATACGAATGCTGGTTTCTTTCTTACTAGACATAAAAAGGGGTTTGAACAGGCACTTACAAGCAGTCAAAAACAAAAGCGTGGTTTCTACATTAACACTTAGTGATGAACTCAGACGTCTTGACACTGGCTGGAGAATTTGGTGAATCCTGGTTTAGTTAGGCCTAAACGTCATCTATAGGCCTACTGTCGTCGCTGAAGTATAAGCCCTTCGTCAGGTGTTGGGAAGGCTGGCGCGAAGTTCTAGACACGCCTTGGTCACTCGGGACGTCACGCCTCTCGGTCGCTCTGGGACGTCTCGCCAAAACGCACTCACAGACACTCAGGTGCGGGCGTAGTAACTTTGTTCGTCGTCCTTCGTTCTCAGGGGTAATTGTTCCCCTGTAATTTCTCGGCTGCTTTAGTATTCTACGTAATCGCCGTCCCTCAATTTGGTATAGGCAGCCGCCATGTGTTGTCGTCAAGGAGACCCCGGCAGGTTAAGTAGGTCGTTAGACCTATTATACAGAGTGACTACTAGGAAGAGAGCGAGATGCCGTCTTCTCGTTGCTTATATATGGTCGTCCTGGGCGTGTCAAGCTATCCTTAATCACGTGACTTTTTCCCGGCTTCCACGTCTCATTCGTCAATGTTCCGTTCGACATTCAAGAACGGATCCTGTCGTTTGGGGGGGTTGTTTACGGGAAAGAACCCTGGAGTCAGCGAAATTAGTTGAAAACATCCTACCTAACTCCCGTTCACTCTCCTGTCTCTCCACAACTCTTTCTATATCTTTACAATTACTACTAACTGCATTTGTCTCCCCATTTCTTATTAATTAACAAAACCCACAAATAAAGACATCAATAACATACACAAACCTTCTGCATATGAAACTTACTCAAAAATAAGCATCTGTCTGACACCACTCGGCAGCTACTAGGATTCTTATAGAATCCTCACATACAACAAAACAACAAACCTATTCTTTAGGTTTCCCCAGTAATAACTAGTAGCAACTCATTAATCCTTTCCAATTTTCTGAAAACCAAATACTTCACCACATTATACGTTACCACAGTAAAATCTGTTAACAGTTCACCTTTTCCATGATTTTGTATCAAGGCCCCACTTTTAATGTCTATTTCGCAAGTGATACCGACCACCAGGGGTAGGATCAGAAGGAAGTTTTTCCACCACTTCCTGTAGAAGTTGAGAGGACCATGGATTAGTTTTTACAACCTTCATATGATTCCAATGGGCATACCTTACATCTAAATTCTGTTCATGTATCAGCTTAAATTTATTATTCCTTTCCCTTTCTAACACTCTATAAGGACCTTCAAATTTGGGAGATACCTTTTCATTTGGTCCTTCCTTTACATGTACCTTTATATATACTTGTGAGCCTATCTTCAGGTCAGTCATGGAACTAGTTGTGTCATAGTATTTCTTATTTACCTGTTGGCCCTTCTCTAAAGATTGTCTGGTTTGTCTTATTATTTGAAAGGTTCTTTGCAGTTTCCAAGCTATATAGTCCTGGTAATCATATGTGTGCCTAGGAGGTTTTGCGTCATCTACCAATGAGTTTGGCAGTCTTTTCTGATAACCATAAAGCAAAAAGTGTGGGGTTTCTCCTACTGTCTCATTTACTGTGTTATTCAAAGTAAACTGAACGTCCTCTAACGCTAGGTCCCAATCTTCTGTAGTTGGACTAATGATAGTTCGCAGTACATCCAGTATCTTCTTATTGGCCCTTTCCACTGTCCCATTTGAACTCGGCTTATAAGGGGTTATCTCGCATTTCTTTATCTCAAAAAATTCACAAAGCTTTTTCATTACCTCACTGGTGAATTCGGGTGCATTGTCCGACAAAAGTACCTCCGGACACGAATGTCTTGTGAGTATTCTGGTCTTTAAAGCTTCTGCAACAGAAACTGCAGTTCTATCTCTGACTGGGACAATTTCTAAATACCGAGTCAAATAATCAATGAATACCAGTATATATTTATTTCCTCTCAAAGTTTTTGGAAAGGGTCCTATATGATCCATCTGAACTACCTCAAAAGGGTTTAAATTACTAGGATATTTTTCTAAAGGAGCTCTGACATTTACATGACCTTTATGCCTATTACAAGTTTGACATTCATTTACAAATTGCTTTGCTTCTTCGCTGCACTTAGGCCAAAAATAATTTCTATTTATTGTTCTCAGAGTTTTTTTTTGATTCCTGGATGTCCTGCCAACTTGTGGGTATGTGTTAGAGTTAATACTTCTTTAGTCAGGGTGTCAGGCACATATAGTCTAGAGCAAGCACTCCTATCCTTAGCCTTCTTATATAATATCCCATTTATTAATTCAAAATCTGACCTAGAGGTTTCATCTTGTAGCAAATCTCCTATTATTTTCCTGATACTTTCTTGTTTCTCTTGTTCTATTTTAACTCTCTCCAAATCTAAGTCTACGACCTGACAGCTGAAACAAAAAGTGTTAGTTGTGATAATTCTTTCAGTATCCTCTTGTGCTCTAGATAATCCATCTGCTAAAGTATTAAACTTACCTGGAATGGATCTAAATTCTGGAGCAAACTCTAGCACACTAATAAACCATCGATTAAACTTTAAGTTATTAGTGAAAGCTCTTTTCTTAAATAGGTCACAGATGGGTTTATGGTCAGTAAGTACATTTACTTTGTGTCCTAACAAAATGTGCCGAAACTTCTCAGTGCCCAATAAATGGCTAAACATTCCTTTTCTGTGGTATTGTAATTTCGTTCGGCCGCATTCAGGACTCTACTTGCATAATATACTACCCTCATTCGGGTTTTTGCCTTCTGTAACAAAACTGCTCCAATTCCTGTATTTGAAGCATCACATGCTAAGTAAAATTGCTTGCTAAAGTCTGGATACACTAAGATAGGATCTTGGAGTAATTTCTCCTTCAACTTTTGAAAAGCCTCCTCTTGCTCTGCTTTCCATTCAAACTCTACATCCTTCTTAGTTAATTCTGTCAATGGTTTAGCTATAGTAGCAAAATTTTTGACAAATGGTCTATAGTATCCTATCATCCCTAAAAATCTTCTTACACCTTTTAAATTTTGTGGAGCAGGATATTCCACAATCGCCTTTATTTTTCCTTCCTGCATGCGCAATCCATCAGCACTGATCACATGTCCTAAATATTCTAATGATTTCCTCAAGAATTGACATTTCTTAACCTTTATCTTTAATCCTGCCAGTCTTAGTCGTTCTAAAACGATTTCTATGGTTCCGAAATGGCTCTCTATATCTTTGCTAAATATAATGACATCATCTAAATAGACTGACACATTCTCTATGTCTCCTAAGATCTGTAACATTAACCTTACAAAGTCAATGGAGCTGATGTTAACCCAAATGGCATTACCTGAAATTCTAAGTGTTCTTTATGTGTGCTGAAGGCAGTTAATGGCTTTGATTCTTCGTCTAAAGGTACTTGCCAATATCCACTTAGTAGATCTAAGGATGAGAAGATCTTTGCTCCTCCTAACTGAGCCAAAACATCGTTTATTACAGGCATGGGCATCCTATCAGGAACTGTGTTCGCATTCAACTTGCGATAATCAATCACTAATCTGTAACTTCCATCTTTCTTTGGAATCAACAACATGGGAGAATTATAAGGTGATTTAGAGGGTATGACCACTCCTTCTTCTTTCATTTCTTCTATCATTTTATCTACTATTGGACGTTGGCTGATAGGTAATTTATAATTAGGTACGAAAAAGGGTTTGGCTCCATCATCTAGGATTATCTTATGTCTTAACACCTCAGTCCTACCTAACCTATCACCTGTAATTGCTATGCCCTGCCTATATTTATTTAAGGTTTCTATTAACCTTTTACGGTACTCAGGAAAATCGGTGTTATCTATCTCCCTATCTATTCCTGCATCAATGTTTCCTATGGTAAAGAATGCTTCCTCCTCTAACGGAATCATTTTGTGTGTAACTTCTATTCCTGTACAAAATTCTGTACCCGCTAACAAATGGAGTCTTTTATCAGAATAATTCATGACATAAGTAGTACAGGCTAATCCCTCCATCTGAACTAATGAGTTATCCATTCTGACATATTCTGGTAATCCTTCTGGGGTCAAGATTACATCATTATTTGTGTGTAGGCGGGTTATTAAATATACTCTAGTAAGAGTATTGGGCAGTAGTACTACATCTTTAGCTAGCCGAAATCTTATTTTGTTTGCATCTGCTGTGCTGATCAGACTTATTTCCCCAGTTTGTACTTGAGTACAAAAACATGAATCTTCATCTCCTCCTTTTTGAGATTCTGTTTCTCTTAAGTGTCTTAATTCTTGTGAATTCAATGTGGCCTAGCAGCAAAAACTTCTTGGAATTCCCTTTTATCTATTCTCTCAGATTCTCTGTCGACATTTTTCTCCTTAGTATGTGTGCTGCCTTTACAAGAAGTAATTTCCCCCTTTCTGGGTGCAATTGCTAAATTCTCTTCTTTCTCTCCCTTTCTTTCTGATTTTACTTTGATTTCCCTTTCTCTTTCTGAACCGGAGTGTGTTTCAACTATCGAAGCGGTCCCCTGCAAATTGGCCAAATTTGTAGTGGACTTGTCATCAACAAGTTGGAAACAGACTTCCTGATTATTTCCCTTTAGAACTAATCTTCTGTCTTGACAATCAAAAACTATGCCAAAATCTTGCATTGTTGCAAAAGAAATCAAAGCTCGAGCGGGAAATGCTACTTCTTGCAAAACCAAAAATGGCACTTGACACTTCTTCTCTAGCAATTCAATGTTTAAATCTATGGCTCCTACATTGTTAAGCTGATTGCCAGTTATCCCCTGAATTAATGTATCCTCACTCCTAATTGCAGAAATAGGTATATTCAAATAATCAGTTAAGGTATGGAGCCCTATGAGATTTACAGTACTTCCTGAATCTAACAAACTAAGACATTCTTTACCTTCTATCTTGATATTTGTCTTGGGTAATGATTGCTGTCGGAAGGATAAATATGTTGCTGGCAACGTGGATGTACCTCCGCTACCTGCAACATCCTTCCATTCTTTGGTTTCCCTATTTCCTGGACTCCTATCCTGCTCTTCTAGTCACTTTCTATTACCTTGTTTTTCTTCGGAGTAATTAGTAGGGTTTGAGTTATCCCTTGCCTGTACCTGAGGAGTATTTTCGGAGGGTTTATTATGTTTCTTACCTTGGTACCAACATTCTTGGTCTGTGTGACCTCCTCTTTGACAATACTGGCAATACCTATTCTTTGGTCTAGCTCCCTTATGATGATAATTCCCTCTAGATTTATATGTTTCATTATAATTTCCTCTGTTTTGTTCATTTGACTTGTAAGGGGGCTGGTTATTTTGATAATTTTTATGGTAATATTTATTCCTACCGGTCTCGTTATTTTTATCTTCCCTGTAATTCTGATACCTTCTTTGCTTGGTATTTGCCGAAAAAGTGACCTCTTCAATTTGGGTCTCGTTTTTCTGGATGATTTCCTGGATTTGGCTCAACGTTTTTGTGAGCTTCTGGGCAGGATCTAACTTTAGGTCCTTGAAAGCCTTCCTTTCCCTTTCACCAAAGGCTGCATACAATGTACCGTAGGCCATATAAGTCAAAATTTCATCTAAATCCACCAGTTGGTTATTATCCTCACTAAACTGCATTCTGTTTCCTACCGTGATTGTGGGTAATGACAAAATGTCTTCCTTAACTACTCCTAAATGATTCAGAACCTGGGTATACAGACTAGGCATGGAATCACCTTCAAATTTAGCCGAGTTAAACCTATACAAGTTCAACAACCGATCGGTCTCCTTGGCCGATCGCCACAATAGTCTGCATTCCTCCTTGAACTCGTTGAAAGTGGTAATTTTTTCAAAGGCCTTACCGTTTAATGTAGGGTGAGCATCCCCTACGTCTACGTTGACTAACATCATTGCCTGTTTAATTTTTGCAACATCGTCAGTTATTTTAAAACTAGCGATCCTATTCTCTGTGTCCGCTAACCACTTATCTACACTGTATTTCTCTAACCTTTGTTTGTCGGGATTATCCCTACTTACATTTCCACAAAACCGTGTGGTTTGTGTGATCAGCCCAGCGGAATTCATATCGGCAATATTTGCTCTTACCGGACTCGAACTTCGGTTTCTAGTCAGATTTTGACGTCTTCCTACACTAGCACTTCGCGACCGTCTGTCTGCAGTTAATCTCAAGTCGTATTGATATTGTGTAAGTCTTTGGAAAATATTGTCCAGACTCATATCACAAAAAAAGGAAAAATTAAAACACCAAAATTTTCTTACGAGAGACAAATGCCCTAACTTCCTATTCTATAGAGAGACAGTATTTATACAAAACAAGAGAGTGAACGAAAACATGCAAACTACTCACATATCCATTGGT
>NC_090755.1:18841409-18871142 GCF_036898095.1 Palaemon carinicauda | reverse complement strand
GTCTCCGTCGTCTTCGTTGTCTTCGTCTTCATCGTCTTCGTGTGCGTCGTCTTCGTCTGCGTCGTCTTTTTCAAGTAGGCAGAAGAAGGGACAGAGACACGATATGAACGGATGCAAACACCCTTATTTTTAAAAAAATGAAACCTGGGGAGCCTATTTTCAAAAAATGAAAGAACCTTCGTCATCGTCTCCGTCGTCTTCGTGGTCTTCGTCTTCATCGTCTTCGTGTGCGTCGTCTTCGTCTGCGTCGTCTTTTTCAAGTAGGCAGAAGAAGGGACAGAGAGACGATATGAACGGATGCAAACACCCTTATTTTAAAAAAATGAAAACCTGGGGAGCCCTATTTTCAAAAAATGAAAGAACCTTCGTCATCGTCTCCGTCGCCTTCGTGGTCTTCGTCTTCATCGTCTTCGTGTGCGTCGTCTTCGTCTGCGTCGTCTTTTTCAAGTAGGCAGAAGAAGGGACAGAGAGACGATATGAACGGATGCAAACACCCATATTTTTAAAAAATGAGATCTGAGTGACCCTATAAAGAAAAAAAAAAAAAAAAAAAAAAAAAAAAAAAAAAAAAAAAAAAAAAAAAAAGTCGAAAATGGATAGCAAGGATAATTTCTTCCTTATTTTTAAAAAATGAGATCTGAGTGACCCTATAAAGAAAAAAAAAAAAAAGATAAAAAAAAAAAAAAAAAAAAAAAAAAAAAAAGGAGTCGAAAATGGATAGCTAGGATAATTTCTTCCAGTAGGCAGGGGAAGGGACAGAGAGACGATTTGAACGAATGCAAACACCCTTATTTTGAAAAAAATGAAACCTGGGGAGCCTTATTTTCAAAAAATGATAGAAACTACGTCATCGTCTCCGTCGTCTTCGTGGTCTTCGTCTTCATCGTCTTCGTGTGCGTCGTCTTCGTCTGCGTCGTCTTTTTCAAGTAGCAGAAGAAGGGACAGAGAGACGATATGAACGGATGCAAACACCCTATTTTTAAAAAAATGAAACCTGGGGAGCCCTATTTTCAAAAATGAAAGAACCTTCGTCATCGTCTCCGTCGTCTTCGTGGTCTTCGTCTTCATCGTCTTCGTGTGCGTCGTCTTCGTCTGCGTCGTCTTTTTCAAGTAGGCAGAAGAAGGGACAGAGAGACGATATGAACGGATGCCAAACACCCTTATTTTTAAAAAAATGAAACCTGGGGAGCCCTATTTTCAAAAAATGAAAGAACCTTCGTCATCGTCTCCGTCGTCTTCGTGGTCTTCGTCTTCATCGTCTTCGTGTGCGTCGTCTTCGTCTGCGTCGTCTTTTTCAAGTAGGCAGAGGAAGGGACAGAGAGACGATATGAACGGATGCAAACACCCTTATTTTTAAAAAATGAGATCTGAGTGACCCTATAAAGAAAAAAAAAAAAAAAAAAAAAAAAAAAAAAGTCGAAAATGGATAGCTAGGATAATTTCTTCCTTATTTTTAAAAAATGAGATCTGAGTGACCCTATAAAGAAAAAAAAAAAAAAAGATAAAAAAAAAAAAAAAAAAAAAAAAAAAAAAAAAAAGGAGTCGAAAATGGATAGCTAGGATAATTTCTTCCAGTAGGCAGGGGAAGGGACAGAGAGACGATTTGAACGAATGCAAACACCCTTATTTTGAAAAAAATGAAACCTGGGGAGCCTTATTTTCAAAAAATGATAGAAACTACGTCATCGTCTCCGTCGTCTTCGTGGTCTTCGTCTTCATCGTCTTCGTGTGCGTCGTCTTCGTCTGCGTCGTCTTTTTCAAGTAGGCAGAAGAAGGGACAGAGAGACGATATGAACGGATGCAAACACCCTTATTTTTAAAAAAATGAAACCTGGGGAGCCCTATTTTCAAAAAATGAAAGAACCTTCGTCATCGTCTCCGTCGTCTTCGTGGTCTTCGTCTTCATCGTCTTCGTGTGCGTCGTCTTCGTCTGCGTCGTCTTTTTCAAGTAGGCAGAAGAAGGGACAGAGAGACGATATGAACGGATGCAAACACCCTTATTTTTAAAAAAAATGAAACCTGGGGAGCCCTATTTTCAAAAAATGAAAGAACCTTCGTCATCGTCTCCGTCGTCTTCGTGGTATTCGTCTTCATCGTCTTCGTGTGCGTCGTCTTCGTCTGCGTCGGTCTTTTTCAAGTAGCAGAGGAAGGGACAGAGAGACAATATGAACGGATGCAAACACCCTTATTTTTAAAAAATGAGATCTGAGTGACCCTATAAAGAAAAAAAAAAAAAAAAGAAAAAAAAAAAAAAAAAAAAAAAAAAAAAAAAAAAAAAAAAAAAAAAAGAGTCGAAAATGGATAGCTAGGATAATTTCTTCCAGTAGGCAGAAGAAGGGACAGAGAGACGATATGAACGGATGCAAACACCCTTATTTTTAAAAAAATGAAACCTGGGGAGCCCTATTTTCAAAAAATGAAAGTACCTTCGTCATCGTCTCCGTCGTCTTCGTGGTCTTCGTCTTCATCGTCTTCGTGTGCGTCGTCTTCGTCTGCGTCGTCTTTTTCAAGTAGGCAGAGGAAGGGACAGAGACACGATATGAACGGATGCAAACACCCTTATTTTTAAAAAAATGAAACCTGGGGAGCCCTATTTTCAAAAAATGAAAGAACCTTCGTCATCGTCTCCGTCGTCTTCGTGGTCTTCGTCTTCATCGTCTTCGTGTGCGTCGTCTTCGTCTGCGTCGTCTTTTTCAAGTAGGCAGAAGAAGGGACAGAGAGACGATTTGAACGAATGCAAACACCCTTATTTTGAAAAAAAAGAAACCTGGGAGCCCTATTTTCCAAAAATGATAGAATTTTCGTCATCGTCTCCGTCGTCTTCGTGGTCTTCGTCTTCATCGTCTTCGTGTGCGTCGTCTTCGTCTGCGTCGTCTTTTTTAAGTAGGCAGAGGAAGGGACAGAGAGACGATATGAACGGATGCAAACACCCTTATATTTAAAAATGAGATCTGAGTGACCCTATATAGAAAAAAAAAAAAAAAAAAAAAAAAAAAAAAAAAAAAAAAAAAAAAAAAAAAAAAAAAAAAGTCGAAAATGGATAGCTAGGATAATTCTTCCAGTAGTCAGGGGAAGGGACAGAGAGACGATTTGAACGAATGCAAACACCCTTATTTTGAAAAAAATGAAACCTGGGGAGCCCTATTTTCAAAAAATGATAGACACTTCGTCATCGTCTCCGTCGTCTCTGTCGTCTTCGTTGTCTTCGTCTTCATCGTCTTCGTGTGCGTCGTCTTCGTCTGCGTCGTCTTTTTCAAGTAGGCAGAAGAAGGGACAGAGACACGATATGAACGGATGCAAACACCCTTATTTTTAAAAAAATGAAACCTGGGGACCCTATTTTCAAAAAATGAAAGAACCTTCGTCATCGTCTCCGTCGTCTTCGTGGTCTTCGTCTTCATCGTCTTCGTGTGCGTCGTCTTCGTCTGCGTCGTCTTTTTCAAGTAGGCAGAAGAAGGGACAGAGAGACGATATGAACGGATGCAAACACCCTTACTTTTAAAAAAATGAAACCTGGGGAGCCCTATTTTCAAAAAATGAAAGAACCTTCGTCATCGTCTCCGTCGTCTTCGTGGTCTTCGTCTTCATCGTCTTCGTGTGCGTCGTCTTCGTCTGCGTCGTCTTTTTCAAGTAGGCAGAAGAAGGGACAGAGAGACGATATGAACGGATGCAAACACCCTTATTTTTAAAAAATGAGATCTGAGTGACCCTATAAAGAAAAAAAAAAAAAAAAAAAAAAAAAAAAAAAAAAAAAAAAAAAAAAAAAAAAAAAAAAAAAAAAAAGTCGAAAATGGATAGCTAGGATAATTTCTTCCTTATTTTTAAAAAATGAGATCTGAGTGACCCTATAAAGAAAAAAAAAAAAAAAGATAAAAAAAAAAAAAAAAAAAAAAAAAAAAAAAGGAGTCGAAAATGGATAGCTAGGATAATTTTCTTCCAGTAGGCAGGGGAAGGGACAGAGAGACGATTTGAACGAATGCAAACACCCTTATTTTGAAAAAAATGAAACCTGGGGAGCCTTATTTTCAAAAAATGATAGAAACTACGTCATCGTCTCCGTCGTCTTCGTGGTCTTCGTCTTCATCGTCTTCGTGTGCGTCGTCTTCGTCTGCGTCGTCTTTTTCAAGTAGGCAGAAGAAGGGACAGAGAGACGATATGAACGGATGCAAACACCCTTATTTTTAAAAAAATGAAACCTGGGGAGCCCTATTTTCAAAAAATGAAAGAACCTTCGTCATCGTCTCCGTCGTCTTCGTGGTCTTCGTCTTCATCGTCTTCGTGTGCGTCGTCTTCGTCTGCGTCGTCTTTTTCAAGTAGGCAGAAGAAGGGACAGAGAGACGATATGAACGGATGCAAACACCCTTATTTTTAAAAAAATGAAACCTGGGGAGCCCTATTTTCAAAAAATGAAAGAACCTTCGTCATCGTCTCCGTCGTCTTCGTGGTCTTCGTCTTCATCGTCTTCGTGTGCGTCGTCTTCGTCTGCGTCGTCTTTTTCAAGTAGGCAGAGGAAGGGACAGAGAGACGATATGAACGGATGCAAACACCCTTATTTTTAAAAAATGAGATCTGAGTGACCCTATAAAGAAAAAAAAAAAAAAAAAAAAAAAAAAAAAAAAAAAAAAAAAAGTCGAAAATGGATAGCTAGGATAATTTCTTCCTTATTTTTAAAAAATGAGATCTGAGTGACCCTATAAAGAAAAAAAAAAAAAAGATAAAAAAAAAAAAAAAAAAAAAAAAAAAAAAAAAAAAAAAAAAAAAAAGGAGTCGAAAATGGATAGCTAGGATAATTTCTTCCAGTAGGCAGGGGAAGGGACAGAGAGACGATTTGAACGAATGCAAACACCCTTATTTTGAAAAAAATGAAACCTGGGGAGCCTTATTTTCAAAAAATGATAGAAACTACGTCATCGTCTCCGTCGTCTTCGTGGTCTTCGTCTTCATCGTCTTCGTGTGCGTCGTCTTCGTCTGCGTCGTCTTTTTCAAGTAGGCAGAAGAAGGGACAGAGAGACGATATGAACGGATGCAAACACCCTTATTTTTAAAAAAATGAAACATGGGGAGCCCTATTTTCAAAAAATGAAAGAACCTTCGTCATCGTCTCCGTCGTCTTCGTGGTCTTCGTCTTCATCGTCTTCGTGTGCTTCGTCTTCGTCTGCGTCGTCTTTTTCAAGTAGGCAGAGGAAGGGACAGAGAGACGATATGAACGGATGCAAACACCCTTATATTTAAAAAATGAGATCTGAGTGACCCTATAAAGAAAAAAAAAAAAAAAAAAAAAAAAAAAAAAAAAAAAAAAAAAAAAAAAAAAAAAAAAAAAAAAAGTCGAAAATGGATAGCTAGGATAATTTCTTCCAGTAGTCAGGGGAAGGGACAGAGAGACGATTTGAACGAATGCAAACACCCTTATTTTGAAAAAAATGAAACCTGGGGAGCCCTATTTTCAAAAAATGATAGAAAACGGATTTTGAGCGAAGCGAAAAATCTATTTTTGGGTAAGATGGCCATGTCGTCCTGATGGAAGTTCCTTAAAGGCAGCTTCCTAGGGTATATTACAACTACGGCGATATTCCCAGAGAATTTACCTTAAGGTACCCAGAATTCTAACTCCTGGAGCGAGTATCCCTAAAAAAGACCTTAGGGATATCGTAAATATCAGTGGACGTATTCTTGACACGCCTCATAGCAATCTATACCCCGAATAGAGTTAACACTTCGTAGGGGTCAAATGGCAAGAAAACGAAAACGAGAAAGAAAAGGGGAGAGCCGTTCGCAAGGCCCTCTCTTCTCCCGTTTTGTAAGCGTGCCCTGCGCCGATTCTGGCGCCATCTGCATTCCTTGTAGCGAAACACGAGGTGCTACAGATACTGTATGTAGGGAGGGATCCTACGGCCCTTTCATTGAAAGGGAAGGGCGGGTCCATCAGGACGACATGGCCATCTTACCCAAAAATAGATTTTTCGCTTCGCTCAAAATCCGTTTTTTGGGCTCAAGCCATGTCGTCCTGATGGAAGTATACCAGAGCATTACTGTATCTGTGGATTCTCAAAATGTGCCGTACTCCTCGGAAATATTTCCCCCAGTCGACGCGACCTAGAGACCTAAGATGTTACCGTCATACATCTTTTCAACTAATCATAAACCATGATAGAGCTTCCTGCCCCCAACAGGGAAGAGTCTTACTAGACTCTGGGAAAGTCTCGAAGAGTACATATATCTAAGTATGAACCCCAGGCAAGCGAGTATAGTGGTCTCACCCCATACTGGGTAAAGCGAAGTTCGAAAAGAATCACTGTGTCAATATGAAATATCGACCAGTCCTCCGCTCAAAACACGTATTGGACAAAGGTTCATATCCGCTTAGGAGGAAACTCGTAAATCCGCCACCATCCCTTTATGGGATGGAGTCCTCCAGCTAAGGGGAAGCATAAACCAATGCAATATTAGCTTGCATAAGGGAACATTCTATTAGAATTATCCCCGGGTAAATATACATAGAATGAATGCTCACAGGTGAAGGAGACGCAAGGTTCTCAAGAACCAGTTTATTGACAGACAATAAACAAACAGGTTAACCACACTCATATATATATATATATATCTATATATAAGAGGAGGATAACTAAAACTTTAAGCATAAGTATGATAGTAAACAGCAACTTGTTTGTCTGAAAGAAAAAACATTGGAGCCACTTTTAAGATACCAAAGTATCAAAGTCAAAAGTCTGTTTTACTAATCAGTCACATTAGCGTTAGAAACGCTCGGCACGCATGTTTGCACTTATGCTGGGTTCACCTTTGAAAGTGGAACAGTCAATGTGGGTCACCCAGTACCCTCACATAGTATGTAGTACAACATGTGACTACATACTCACCCTGGAATTAATTGTCCCAATTAAGTTGCTGTTCCTCGCAGAGTTAAACAGCAGGGTTAACGACGCAACCCACTGCCACCACAGAACCTCTTAGTTGCTGCACTTGCTTCGCATAGTGACGAAAGAACACTCTGGAAGACTTCCAGCCAGTGTACGAACGAAGATGTCCAAAATCCCTACAACTAAAGAAGTTTAAGGATGAAGCAACTTTCCTCGGATCGTGACCTGTGGGTGAACAGTCAGGATCCGCTCTGCGAATAAGATATGTGATTTTCGCCCTGAGTTATTTCAGTAATAAATTTTGAGCCTGACGTTTCTCCCCTGGCCAGATGGCCATCCTTGAAGTCTGAAGTTCTACGAAGATAGACCTTTAGGCATTCTACTGGACATAGAGATGCATCTTCTTTCAGAGGGCAGATTCTTCAGGGACCCCACCTGATGGTGGGTAACTCGTTCTTGGTGAGAAACGTAGGATCCGGAAATAGGTTCAGTTCACCCATCCAGGGACTGAACACGACCTTCCTCTCTCGAGAGGGGTATGATCTCACTAACCCTGGCCCCGGACGCGAGTGCAAAAAGGAGGATAACTTATGGGTCAAATCCTTTAACGCACACTCCTTATTGTTCAACAGTGAAGCAACATGAAGAACTTTTCTAAAGACCATGAATTGGGCTTTGGAGGTGCTAAAGGTCTGAGCCTAGCGCAGGCTTTCGGAACTTTTATAAGAGATCTCGTTAGCGAGGTCGACCTGGAAGGCATATAGAATGGATCTTGTCAAAGCAGGCCTACATGATAAAATCGTGTTAGTTACCGATCCATAACCATGGAGATGGATGAAGAAAGACAAGCAGAAGTCCGTCGTGATCTCCTGCGGAATCTTCGTCTGACAAGGGCTACCCATTCTCTCCAAGATGACTCATATTGCCTTATAAAAGGTTTGCACTTATAATCCTTTAGGAAGTCCGTGCTGGCTTTCGACATCCCGAAACACTTTCTCACCTGATTAAGGAAAGAAATCATGAGCTGCTGGGTCCGGGTTTTCTGTGATGAAGCGCAGACAATTGACTTCTGGACTCACTGGGTCAGAACTGGATCTGGTAGCGGACGAAATTCCAATCGTAGTTCCAATGCCAGAGGGAACCCCACACTGTTCGGTCATTTGTGGGCCACTACTGCCGCTACTCCCTTAAATGATCTCAGTTTGTTGAGGACCCTCAACAGAAGGTTGTAAGGAGGGAACAGATAAATCCTGAACCATCTGTTCCAGTCGAGGGACATCGCGTCCACTGCTTCCGCCAAGGGGTCCTCGTACGGGGACACATACAGGGGCAACTTCTTGTTGTCTTTCGTCGCAAAGAGGTCTAGCCGCAGTTCTGGGACTTGACTCAGAATGAAGGAGAATGGTCCTGCGTCTAGGGACCATTCCGACTCTATCGGTGTGAACCTGGATAGAGCGTCCGCTGTCACATTGCGGACTCCTTAAAGGTGAACTACTGACAGGTACCATTTCTTCTTCCCCCAATCGGAAGATGGCCAACATCACCTGGTTGAGAGGTGGCGACCTTGATCCTTGTCGATTCAAGTATCTCACAACTCCCCCGCTGTCCAGCACCAACCTAATGTGGATCGAGCGATGCGGGGAGACTTTCTTGAAGGAAAGAAGGACTGTCATAGTCTCTCGAAAATGACTGTGAGAGGTCTTGAATAGACTGGACCAAGACCCTTGGGCCTTTTTCTGATAAGAGTGAACTCCCCATCCCTCCTTCGAG
This sequence comes from Palaemon carinicauda, assembly GCF_036898095.1. Lineage (NCBI taxonomy): Eukaryota > Metazoa > Arthropoda > Malacostraca > Decapoda > Palaemonidae > Palaemon > Palaemon carinicauda. The sequence goes on along the minus strand of NC_090755.1, from coordinate 18,862,497 downwards.
GCGTCTGGGTGACTCGTCACCGACGGGGGAGGTGGATGAAGAAGAACCGACTTCCTAAGGAGTCTGGCTTGGGACCAAGGCCTGAGAAGAGTATTTCGACGAAGCGGAACTGGTCTTCTCAGATCTCTTCGCGCATCTGATGCATAACTACTCCAATCTCCGGTTGCATCCTTTAGCTGTGCTCTTAGCACCGGGTCTGTCACCGAAGTAAACTGGAGAGACCCCAGTACACTCTCCAGTTCGCATCTGATATCCATACGGAATCTAGAAGTCTCTTGACAGAACCAGCTATCTCCTTTCTTTTCTCCGCCATGACGGAGAAAACGGTGTGACATTAGGTCCCAGTGGATTCACACCCACCGGAACTTAGAGATGGAGGAAGTTGAGACTTTTCCTGTTGATCTTGAAGCCTAGATAATCTAGGAAATGGATCACATACAGGGAAGCTTGCAAGCATTCTGTCCTGGGTGCTGCCCACCCCAGCCAAAAATCCAGGTAGGCTACTACCTGAATTCCCTTTAGGCGTAATTGACTGAGAACTACGTTCGCAAGCATCGTGAAAATCCTTGGGGCTATTTTAAGCCCGAGAGGCATGGCTTTGAAGACGTATAGTCTTCGTTGTAGCCTTAACCTTAGGTAGGAGGGGAATCGACAATAGATTGGAACGTGCCGATAGGCGTCTGACAAACTATGGAGGCGGTAATTGCCCTCTTGGGCAGTAAGGTCCTTATGTGTTGTATTGTTAGCATCTTGAACCTGTAGTTCGCTATGAACCTGTTAAGTGGCGACAAGTCCAGAATGACTCCGAGATTTTCGAGTCTTTCTTGGGAACACAAAACAGCCTCCCTTGGAATTAGATGGACTTTACCCTTCGGATCACTTTTCCTCTAACAGTTCATGAATGAACTCCTCCAGAACGGGGGTGGAGTATCGGAAAAACGCCGAGGGTATGGGGATGGAGTGCTGTACCAGCTCCAGCCCAGTCCCTTCTTGAGTAGGCTGTGGACCCAGGGATCGAAGGTCCACCGATCCCAAAAGCGTTGGAGACTCCCTTCTACCAATATCATCTCGCTCGGACTGTTGTCCTGAGGTCTTGCCTCTCTGACCTCGACCACCCATGAAACCCCTTCTCCTTGAGGGGCGCCTAGACGAAATTCTGGCTGCTCCTCTAGGCTTGTTCGACAGGCAGTTGACTGACCTTCGAACGATGGGTTGAATGCCGGAGACTGTGTCGACACGAATTGGGGAACCCACTGAAGTGTGGTCGGGGTTTTTGCCACCATCTGGGGCACTGAGGGCATCAGCAAATGCCGTTGCTGCTGATGTCTATTTTGACTTAGCTGGCCGAGAAAGTATCCTAATCCTTATAGTCTTCCTCCAAGGTTGGGGACCCCATCCGGGGAAGAATTTCTCTTGGTAGACAGGCCCCACTCCCGGAGAAGATTTCTATCGTCCGTGGCGGCCCTATCAACCTTTTTGACCGACTCACTAGGGAAAAGGTCTTTGTCCCAACTGTTGGAGGAGATTAGTTTCCTTGGCTCGTGCCTCATCGTAGCCCGGGCGAACTCGAATTCCCTACAGGTTCTCTTCGCCCTGACGGAGCTGTAGAGATCCTTCGTCACAGTGGCCATATGAGTCTTGATCACAACCATGAACGTTTCATGGACCTTGGGATCACTTGTCATCGTCTCAACGTGGACTGAAGAGACAAAGAGGCAGCCAGTCTTTCTTTTGTCTAGAGTTCTCTCCGCAAAAGAAAACCAGACAGCTTAGAGAGGATCTCGCCGAACCGGCATCCGACAAAATCCGCCTCCCACATCTGGACTGAGAAGGTAAGATGGACGTCCTTCCAGTCCTTGATTTGCTTACTAAATCTTCCTTTCTAAAGGCCAGCAACAAGGGTTTACACTCCACCAGGGAGGGGAAAGGCTTGCCAGCCTCGACTGTTTTCAAAACCGCCGCAAACCCTTTCAGCGAAACAAGGGGGAAGGCTGTGGCAGGAGAGGACACAAAGGAAGGGAGCCTCTTACTCAAATACAGCTACCTTTGAGTTCATGACGCCCCTCTCTTTCATCGAAGAAGAAAGCAAGGCATGAGCCTGTCATGGTCTATCACTACGACCTCCTTAGGCTCTGTCTCTTCCTTTGAAGCTGGTACCTCCTTCCACCGGACCTTGCAGTCCGGATGTGGCCCTGCAGTTACAATGCAGCTGCCTTCCCATTCTTCTCCCTCTGCCTTTGTTGGATCAAGCCAACAATGGAGGGAGGGCCTGCTCTACTGCGAGAGCAGATGATGTTGAGGGAGCAGGTTCAAGGACCTGAACCGGAGCAGCCGACCTCTCTCGGCCTCTTCCGCTACCTTGTCCGGAGCTCGAACTTCATCCTGGCCTTCTGCCAGGAGGTCTTCCTCCAGACGTTCGGACACGTCTGGCATCCTGTCGTCCAACTGGATGCTAAGCAAGGCGACCGTGACTTCAGCATCCACGGGATCTGAATTAAGGGGACCTCCTCTTGAGGTTGGGGAATCACTGTAACAGTTGATGCCCTAGGAAAAGAAAGCCCTCATCTTCTCATTTGGAAGATAAGGTCCAGAGGTAATTTTATGAAAGCCCCTCACCCAGGTACGAAGTTTCTCCCTAGCTATATCCCTTGAATCCACCGTTGTAGGGGAGACGAAAATGGATTTTGAGCGAAGCGAAAAGAAAAACCTCAATAGATAGGTTAGTGCATATGAAACATACCTGGGGAACCCAATACCGGAGAACATCCGTGGAGACAGCGCATGCCACACGCCTCCTTCAGAACCATGTCCGCAGAAGCCCTACTGCGGACGTTGCAGAAATACATCCGCACTACGGATGGTCCTCCTGTAAAGAGAATAAATTTCCATGAGTATCAAGTGAACTACGTATCACTGGATATGCACAGTAGCATAACAAAACGGAAAGACACATCCTTGTATTTCCCGCACACCCAATTGTTGTAGCCTTCCAATTCATAAAATCGTATAGTTAATCTATGCCAGATTAACCAATGGAAAATTTCCAAAGGAAGAAGGTGTAGCCCCCCCTAAGGAATGATTTTAAAATACCGGATAGTAGACAAGAAAGAACTCACTTTCTTATCTGTAAGGCCAACAACAACGGGTCGTGCAAGACCACAAAGAATAAGGAAAAGACACATACTTGTGAATCCCCCACAATCACCTGTGGAAGCCCACCAGCCATTAAAATCAAATGGTTAGTCTTTGCAAGAATAACCAAAGATCATATTTTCCCGAGGGAAATTAGGTGTAGCTCACACCTAAGGTAAGATTTTACCATTCTGGCTAAAGATGAAAAGAGTTCTCTTTTCATCCCTGTAAGGCAACACCAAGTGACTGTACAAGGCAACACAAGTAAGTTAGAGAAGACAGTGTTGTAACCTACTATATCATGTTCTCCCCTGGTAGAAGACATTAAACAGGGAAGAACTGATACAGTACATGAGGGTGGTGTGCCGGCCGGCTCTTGCCGGTCAGCACCCCCACCCCCTTTTCCAAAGGTAGGTCTCAAGTATGCAACTTAGGATCACCCAGACGGGGGAGAACTCCAGTTCCTATGCCTGAACCGGTCGGTAGTGGTTGCCGGTCCATAGCTACCCGGTTGGTACCCAGCTGCCGGCCATCACTCTTAGTGGCCGGCCAACCGAGTGATGTAGCAGGCCGGCCCGGCAGCGGTGAGTAAACCCTGCCGGCTGGCATCCACTCCAGGTAGCGTCCGGCTGCCGGCCGCCACTCAAAGCGGCCGGCAGGTGAGCAAGGAGACCGGCCAGCAAAGGCATAAGACCACTGCCGACCGACAGCAAGAGAACTAGCGAACACCCCCCTACCGACGGCCGGCCACTAGGCCGGCAGACGGCAAGGACAACACAAGAGAAGACAACAGAATGGGTGCCGGGCTAAGAGGCTATGTACCTCCGCGCCCGACCCCCGAAAGAGTGCCGAGAGGAAGGGGAGACACTAAGTCAAGCTTCCTAACCACTGCTTACTGAAACTACAGACGGCAGCGGTTGAGGGACCAAGGAAGGACCGGGCAGCACTCAAAGGATAGGGCCTCTTCCGGTCGGCACTCTCTGCCGGCCGACAGGGGACCACGTCAGCTCCCCATCCCAACCTATGCTAGGTACGGATGTGAGACGACTGACACAAAGGAAACGGAAAATAGAAGGGAAGGACAGAGGGTCCTGTCCAACCTTGCTTTGGTTAAGGATCATTCCAAACTAAGAAAGCTCATCTCAGCCAGCGAGATCCAGGGAGGGAGGCCGGCACTACTGGCTGCCTCCCTAAAACCAAGGCAAGGAAGGAATTGCTATTCCGGAAAGGGAACATATCCCGAACCCGGAACAGCAAAGAGGACAAGTCTGAGGGGTCACCGAGCGAAGGGATCATAATTACCGAAACCTTCCAAGGTGAATCAAGGAGGATAAACCTCCTATGCCCGTGTCAGGCAGCAAGGGAGACTCTGCCCCACGCTAGACCAACACGGACTCAGACTAATACACTGCTGTACTGTCCCCCTCTGAACCAAATCAGTTGGAGCAGGAAGGTACAGTACTACTCCAGCATAGTTATATTTGAAAATTAATTCAAACAAACCACTAGAGTTAAGCCTAAGGCTTAAACAGAGGGAAAGGGTTTGCCCCTTCCCCGAAGAGAAGGGAGCAAACGGGGAAAAGATAATATTATCAAGACCTAAGACAACCTAGCTTAGGCACTAAGAGAATCGATTACCTAAATCACCGAAACTCACTCCAATACTATCTTGGAAATACTCGAAAAGGGCTGTATGTATAACGTTGCCTAACGCTTTAAGCAATATAAAATCACACTTGGAAGACTAAATATCATGCAGGAAGTACAAGGACCAATAACTAGGCTACGGAGACTAGTGTTGGTCAGCCTAGGCAAAGCTTTCGCCAGGCGCACTACTAACGCATCATAACAGAATTCCTAATTAAGCTAAGCAGCTAATTATTAAAGCGCAGGGGGCTGGGAACGTCGCTCTTGCTAACAAATAAATCCTATTCTAGCGAGCGACAGCGTCCATGACGCCTCCAGCAGGCAACAGCTCTTGTATCAAAGATAACTCTTATAAATACTTTAATTTTAAACAAGAGCCTACATTTATACATAAAAGAAATAGTACTCAACTTATCCGAAGCAGAAGAAGTTGGAGAAAGCATAATATGAGAGTAAATCCAAGATTTTGGTAGAAACACAGGAAAAAACACCGAGTTGTAAAGCTACGCAAAAAGGAATGCAGATGGCGCCAGAATCGGCGCAGGGCACGCTTACAAAACGGGAGAAGAGAGGGCCTTGCGAACGGCTCTCCCCTTTTCTTTCTCGTATTCGTTTTCTTGCTATTTGACCCCTACGAAGTGTTAACTCTATTCGGGGTATAGATTGCTATGAGGCGTGTCAAGAATACGTCCACTGATATTTACGATATCCCTAAGGTCTTTTTTAGGGATACTCGCTCCAGGAGTTAGAATTCTGGGTACCTTAAGGTAAATTCTCTGGGAATATCGCCGTAGTTGTAATATACCCTAGGAAGCTGCCTTTAAGGAACTTCCATCAGGACGACATGGCCATCTTACCCAAAAATAGATTTTTCGCTTCGCTCAAAATCCGTTTTTTGGGCTCAAGCCATGTCGTCCTGATGGAAGTATACCAGAGCATTACTGTATCTGTGGATTCTCAAAATGTGCCGTACTCCTCGGAAATATTTCCCCCAGTCGACGCGACCTAGAGACCTAAGATGTTACCGTCATACATCTTTTCAACTAATCATAAACCATGATAGAGCTTCCTGCCCCCAACAGGGAAGAGTCTTACTAGACTCTGGGAAAGTCTCGAAGAGTACATATATCTAAGTATGAACCCCAGGCAAGCGAGTATAGTGGTCTCACCCCATACTGGGTAAAGCGAAGTTCGAAAAGAATCACTGTGTCAATATGAAATATCGACCAGTCCTCCGCTCAAAACACGTATTGGACAAAGGTTCATATCCGCTTAGGAGGAAACTCGTAAATCCGCCACCATCCCTTTATGGGATGGAGTCCTCCAGCTAAGGGGAAGCATAAACCAATGCAATATTAGCTTGCATAAGGGAACATTCTATTAGAATTATCCCCGGGTAAATATACATAGAATGAATGCTCACAGGTGAAGGAGACGCAAGGTTCTCAAGAACCAGTTTATTGACAGACAATAAACAAACAGGTTAACCACACTCATATATATATATATATATCTATATATAAGAGGAGGATAACTAAAACTTTAAGCATAAGTATGATAGTAAACAGCAACTTGTTTGTCTGAAAGAAAAAACATTGGAGCCACTTTTAAGATACCAAAGTATCAAAGTCAAAAGTCTGTTTTACTAATCAGTCACATTAGCGTTAGAAACGCTCGGCACGCATGTTTGCACTTATGCTGGGTTCACCTTTGAAAGTGGAACAGTCAATGTGGGTCACCCAGTACCCTCACATAGTATGTAGTACAACATGTGACTACATACTCACCCTGGAATTAATTGTCCCAATTAAGTTACTGTTCCTCGCAGAGTTAAACAGCAGGGTTAACGACGCAACCCACTGCCACCACAGAACCTCTTAGTTGCTGCACTTGCTTCGCATAGTGACGAAAGAACACTCTGGAAGACTTCCAGCCAGTGTACGAACGAAGATGTCCAAAATCCCTACAACTAAAGAAGTTTAAGGATGAAGCAACTTTCCTCGGATCGTGACCTGTGGGTGAACAGTCAGGATCCGCTCTGCGAATAAGATATGTGATTTTCGCCCTGAGTTATTTCAGTAATAAATTTTGAGCCTGACGTTTCTCCCCTGGCCAGATGGCCATCCTTGAAGTCTGAAGTTCTACGAAGATAGACCTTTAGGCATTCTACTGGACATAGAGATGCATCTTCTTTCAGAGGGCAGATTCTTCAGGGACCCCACCTGATGGTGGGTAACTCGTTCTTGGTGAGAAACGTAGGATCCGGAAATAGGTTCAGTTCACCCATCCAGGGACTGAACACGACCTTCCTCTCTCGAGAGGGGTATGATCTCACTAACCCTGGCCCCGGACGCGAGTGCAAAAAGGAGGATAACTTATGGGTCAAATCCTTTAACGCACACTCCTTATTGTTCAACAGTGAAGCAACATGAAGAACTTTTCTAAAGACCATGAATTGGGCTTTGGAGGTGCTAAAGGTCTGAGCCTAGCGCAGGCTTTCGGAACTTTTATAAGAGATCTCGTTAGCGAGGTCGACCTGGAAGGCATATAGAATGGATCTTGTCAAAGCAGGCCTACATGATAAAATCGTGTTAGTTACCGATCCATAACCATGGAGATGGATGAAGAAAGACAAGCAGAAGTCCGTCGTGATCTCCTGCGGAATCTTCGTCTGACAAGGGCTACCCATTCTCTCCAAGATGACTCATATTGCCTTATAAAAGGTTTGCACTTATAATCCTTTAGGAAGTCCGTGCTGGCTTTCGACATCCCGAAACACTTTCTCACCTGATTAAGGAAAGAAATCATGAGCTGCTGGGTCCGGGTTTTCTGTGATGAAGCGCAGACAATTGACTTCTGGACTCACTGGGTCAGAACTGGATCTGGTAGCGGACGAAATTCCAATCGTAGTTCCAATGCCAGAGGGAACCCCACACTGTTCGGTCATTTGTGGGCCACTACTGCCGCTACTCCCTTAAATGATCTCAGTTTGTTGAGGACCCTCAACAGAAGGTTGTAAGGAGGGAACAGATAAATCCTGAACCATCTGTTCCAGTCGAGGGACATCGCGTCCACTGCTTCCGCCAAGGGGTCCTCGTACGGGGACACATACAGGGGCAACTTCTTGTTGTCTTTCGTCGCAAAGAGGTCTAGCCGCAGTTCTGGGACTTGACTCAGAATGAAGGAGAATGGTCCTGCGTCTAGGGACCATTCCGACTCTATCGGTGTGAACCTGGATAGAGCGTCCGCTGTCACATTGCGGACTCCTTAAAGGTGAACTACTGACAGGTACCATTTCTTCTTCCCCCAAATCGGAAGATGGCCAACATCACCTGGTTGAGAGGTGGCGACCTTGATCCTTGTCGATTCAAGTATCTCACAACTCCCCCGCTGTCCAGCACCAACCTAATGTGGATCGAGCGATGCGGGGAGACTTTCTTGAAGGAAAGAAGGACTGTCATAGTCTCTCGAAAATGACTGTGAGAGGTCTTGAATAGACTGGACCAAGACCCTTGGGCCTTTTTCTGATAAGAGTGAACTCCCCATCCCTCCTTTGAGGCGTCTGGGTGACTCGTCACCGACGGGGGAGGTGGATGAAGAAGAACCGACTTCCTAAGGAGTCTGGCTTGGGACCAAGGCCTGAGAAGAGTATTTCGACGAAGCGGAACTGGTCTTCTCAGATCTCTTCGCGCATCTGATGCATAACTACTCCAATCTCCGGTTGCATCCTTTAGCTGTGCTCTTAGCACCGGGTCTGTCACCGAAGTAAACTGGAGAGACCCCAGTACACTCTCCAGTTCGCATCTGATATCCATACGGAATCTAGAAGTCTCTTGACAGAACCAGCTATCTCCTTTCTTTTCTCCGCCATGACGGAGAAAACGGTGTGACATTAGGTCCCAGTGGATTCACACCCACCGGAACTTAGAGATGGAGGAAGTTGAGACTTTTCCTGTTGATCTTGAAGCCTAGATAATCTAGGAAATGGATCACATACAGGGAAGCTTGCAAGCATTCTGTCCTGGGTGCTGCCCACCCCAGCCAAAAATCCAGGTAGGCTACTACCTGAATTCCCTTTAGGCGTAATTGACTGAGAACTACGTTCGCAAGCATCGTGAAAATCCTTGGGGCTATTTTAAGCCCGAGAGGCATGGCTTTGAAGACGTATAGTCTTCGTTGTAGCCTTAACCTTAGGTAGGAGGGGAATCGACAATAGATTGGAACGTGCCGATAGGCGTCTGACAAAACTATGGAGGCGGTAATTGCCCTCTTGGGCAGTAAGGTCCTTATGTGTTGTATTGTTAGCATCTTGAACCTGTAGTTCGCTATGAACCTGTTAAGTGGCGACAAGTCCAGAATGACTCCGAGATTTTCGAGTCTTTCTTGGGAACACAAAACAGCCTCCTTTGGAATTAGATGGACTTTACCCTTCGGATCACTTTTCCTCTAACAGTTCATGAATGAACTCCTCCAGAACGGGGGTGGAGTATCGGAAAAACGCCGAGGGTATGGGGATGGAGTGCTGTACCAGCTCCAGCCCAGTCCCTTCTTGAGTAGGCTGTGGACCCAGGGATCGAAGGTCCACCGATCCCAAAAGCGTTGGAGACTCCCTTCTACCAATATCATCTCGCTCGGACTGTTGTCCTGAGGTCTTGCCTCTCTGACCTCGACCACCCATGAAACCCCTTCTCCTTGAGGGGCGCCTAGACGAAATTCTGGCTGCTCCTCTAGGCTTGTTCGACAGGCAGTTGACTGACCTTCGAACGATGGGTTGAATGCCGGAGACTGTGTCGACACGAATTGGGGAACCCACTGAAGTGTGGTCGGGGTTTTTGCCACCATCTGGGGCACTGAGGGCATCAGCAAATGCCGTTGCTGCTGATGTCTATTTTGACTTAGCTGGCCGAGAAAGTATCCTAATCCTTATAGTCTTCCTCCAAGGTTGGGGACCCCATCCGGGGAAGAATTTCTCTTGGTAGACAGGCCCCACTCCCGGAGAAGATTTCTATCGTCCGTGGCGGCCCTATCAACCTTTTTGACCGACTCACTAGGGAAAAGGTCTTTGTCCCAACTGTTGGAGGAGATTAGTTTCCTTGGCTCGTGCCTCATCGTAGCCCGGGCGAACTCGAATTCCCTACAGGTTCTCTTCGCCCTGACGGAGCTGTAGAGATCCTTCGTCACAGTGGCCATATGAGTCTTGATCACAACCATGAACGTTTCATGGACCTTGGGATCACTTGTCATCGTCTCAACGTGGACTGAAGAGACAAAGAGGCAGCCAGTCTTTCTTTTGTCTAGAGTTCTCTCCGCAAAAGAAAACCAGACAGCTTAGAGAGGATCTCGCCGAACCGGCATCCGACAAAATCCGCCTCCCACATCTGGACTGAGAAGGTAAGATGGACGTCCTTCCAGTCCTTGATTTGCTTACTAAATCTTCCTTTCTAAAGGCCAGCAACAAGGGTTTACACTCCACCAGGGAGGGGAAAGGCTTGCCAGCCTCGACTGTTTTCAAAACCGCCGCAAACCCTTTCAGCGAAACAAGGGGGAAGGCTGTGGCAGGAGAGGACACAAAGGAAGGGAGCCTCTTACTCAAATACAGCTACCTTTGAGTTCATGACGCCCCTCTCTTTCATCGAAGAAGAAAGCAAGGCATGAGCCTGTCATGGTCTATCACTACGACCTCCTTAGGCTCTGTCTCTTCCTTTGAAGCTGGTACCTCCTTCCACCGGACCTTGCAGTCCGGATGTGGCCCTGCAGTTACAATGCAGCTGCCTTCCCATTCTTCTCCCTCTGCCTTTGTTGGATCAAGCCAACAATGGAGGGAGGGCCTGCTCTACTGCGAGAGCAGATGATGTTGAGGGAGCAGGTTCAAGGACCTGAACCGGAGCAGCCGACCTCTCTCGGCCTCTTCCGCTACCTTGTCCGGAGCTCGAACTTCATCCTGGCCTTCTGCCAGGAGGTCTTCCTCCAGACGTTCGGACACGTCTGGCATCCTGTCGTCCAACTGGATGCTAAGCAAGGCGACCGTGACTTCAGCATCCACGGGATCTGAATTAAGGGGACCTCCTCTTGAGGTTGGGGAATCACTGTAACAGTTGATGCCCTAGGAAAAGAAAGCCCTCATCTTCTCATTTGGAAGATAAGGTCCAGAGGTAATTTTATGAAAGCCCCTCACCCAGGTACGAAGTTTCTCCCTAGCTATATCCCTTGAATCCACCGTTGTAGGGGAGACGAAAATGGATTTTGAGCGAAGCGAAAAGAAAAACCTCAATAGATAGGTTAGTGCATATGAAACATACCTGGGGAACCCAATACCGGAGAACATCCGTGGAGACAGCGCATGCCACACGCCTCCTTCAGAACCATGTCCGCAGAAGCCCTACTGCGGACGTTGCAGAAATACATCCGCACTACGGATGGTCCTCCTGTAAAGAGAATAAATTTCCATGAGTATCAAGTGAACTACGTATCACTGGATATGCACAGTAGCATAACAAAACGGAAAGACACATCCTTGTATTTCCCGCACACCCAATTGTTGTAGCCTTCCAATTCATAAAATCGTATAGTTAATCTATGCCAGATTAACCAATGGAAAATTTCCAAAGGAAGAAGGTGTAGCCCCCCCTAAGGAATGATTTTAAAATACCGGATAGTAGACAAGAAAGAACTCACTTTCTTATCTGTAAGGCCAACAACAACGGGTCGTGCAAGACCACAAAGAATAAGGAAAAGACACATACTTGTGAATCCCCCACAATCACCTGTGGAAGCCCACCAGCCATTAAAATCAAATGGTTAGTCTTTGCAAGAATAACCAAAGATCATATTTTCCCGAGGGAAATTAGGTGTAGCTCACACCTAAGGTAAGATTTTACCATTCTGGCTAAAGATGAAAAGAGTTCTCTTTTCATCCCTGTAAGGCAACACCAAGTGACTGTACAAGGCAACACAAGTAAGTTAGAGAAGACAGTGTTGTAACCTACTATATCATGTTCTCCCCTGGTAGAAGACATTAAACAGGGAAGAACTGATACAGTACATGAGGGTGGTGTGCCGGCCGGCTCTTGCCGGTCAGCACCCCCACCCCCTTTTCCAAAGGTAGGTCTCAAGTATGCAACTTAGGATCACCCAGACGGGGGAGAACTCCAGTTCCTATGCCTGAACCGGTCGGTAGTGGTTGCCGGTCCATAGCTACCCGGTTGGTACCCAGCTGCCGGCCATCACTCTTAGTGGCCGGCCAACCGAGTGATGTAGCAGGCCGGCCCGGCAGCGGTGAGTAAACCCTGCCGGCTGGCATCCACTCCAGGTAGCGTCCGGCTGCCGGCCGCCACTCAAAGCGGCCGGCAGGTGAGCAAGGAGACCGGCCAGCAAAGGCATAAGACCACTGCCGACCGACAGCAAGAGAACTAGCGAACACCCCCCTACCGACGGCCGGCCACTAGGCCGGCAGACGGCAAGGACAACACAAGAGAAGACAACAGAATGGGTGCCGGGCTAAGAGGCTATGTACCTCCGCGCCCGACCCCCGAAAGAGTGCCGAGAGGAAGGGGAGACACTAAGTCAAGCTTCCTAACCACTGCTTACTGAAACTACAGACGGCAGCGGTTGAGGGACCAAGGAAGGACCGGGCAGCACTCAAAGGATAGGGCCTCTTCCGGTCGGCACTCTCTGCCGGCCGACAGGGGACTACGTCAGCTCCCCATCACAACCTATGCTAGGTACGGATGTGAGACGACTGACACAAAGGAAACGGAAAATAGAAGGGAAGGACAGAGGGTCCTGTCCAACCTTGCTTTGGTTAAGGATCATTCCAAACTAAGAAAGCTCATCTCAGCCAGCGAGATCCAGGGAGGGAGGCCGGCACTACTGGCTGCCTCCCTAAAACCAAGGCAAGGAAGGAATTGCTATTCCGGAAAGGGAACATATCCCGAACCCGGAACAGCAAAGAGGACAAGTCTGAGGGGTCACCGAGCGAAGGGATCATAATTACCGAAACCTTCCAAGGTGAATCAAGGAGGATAAACCTCCTATGCCCGTGTCAGGCAGCAAGGGAGACTCTGCCCCACGCTAGACCAACACGGACTCAGACTAATACACTGCTGTACTGTCCCCCTCTGAACCAAATCAGTTGGAGCAGGAAGGTACAGTACTACTCCAGCATAGTTATATTTGAAAATTAATTCAAACAAACCACTAGAGTTAAGCCTAAGGCTTAAACAGAGGGAAAGGGTTTGCCCCTTCCCCGAAGAGAAGGGAGCAAACGGGGAAAAGATAATATTATCAAGACCTAAGACAACCTAGCTTAGGCACTAAGAGAATCGATTACCTAAATCACCGAAACTCACTCCAATACTATCTTGGAAATACTCGAAAAGGGCTGTATGTATAACGTTGCCTAACGCTTTAAGCAATATAAAATCACACTTGGAAGACTAAATATCATGCAGGAAGTACAAGGACCAATAACTAGGCTACGGAGACTAGTGTTGGTCAGCCTAGGCAAAGCTTTCGCCAGGCGCACTACTAACGCATCATAACAGAATTCCTAATTAAGCTAAGCAGCTAATTATTAAAGCGCAGGGGGCTGGGAACGTCGCTCTTGCTAACAAATAAATCCTATTCTAGCGAGCGACAGCGTCCATGACGCCTCCAGCAGGCAACAGCTCTTGTATCAAAGATAACTCTTATAAATACTTTAATTTTAAACAAGAGCCTACATTTATACATAAAAGAAATAGTACTCAACTTATCCGAAGCAGAAGAAGTTGGAGAAAGCATAATATGAGAGTAAATCCAAGATTTTGGTAGAAACACAGGAAAAAACACCGAGTTGTAAAGCTACGCAAAAAGGAATGCAGATGGCGCCAGAATCGGCGCAGGGCACGCTTACAAAACGGGAGAAGAGAGGGCCTTGCGAACGGCTCTCCCCTTTTCTTTCTCGTATTCGTTTTCTTGCCATTTGACCCCTACGAAGTGTTAACTCTATTCGGGGTATAGATTGCTATGAGGCGTGTCAAGAATACGTCCACTGATATTTACGATATCCCTAAGGTCTTTTTTAGGGATACTCGCTCCAGGAGTTAGAATTCTGGGTACCTTAAGGTAAATTCTCTGGGAATATCGCCGTAGTTGTAATATACCCTAGGAAGCTGCCTTTAAGGAACTTCCATCAGGACGACATGGCTTGAGCCCAAAAACTTCGTCATCGTCTCCGTCGTCTTCGTGGTCTTCGTCTTCATCGTCTTCGTGTGCGTCGTCTTCGTCTGCGTCGTCTTTTTCAAGTAGGCAGAGGAAGGGACAGAGAGACGATATGAACGGATGCAAACACCCTTATTTTTAAAAAAATGAAAACTTGGGGAGCCCTATTTTCAAAAAATGAAAGAACCTTCGTCGTCGTCTCCGTCGTCTTCGTGGTCTTCGTCTTCATCGTCTTTGTGTGCGTCGTCTTCGTCTGCGTCGTCTTTTTCAAGTAGGCAGAGGAAGGGACAGAGAGACGATATGAACAGATGCAAACACCCTTATTTTTAAAAAATGAGATCTGAGTGACCCTATAAAGAAAAAAAAAAAAAAAAAAAAAAAAAAAAAAAAGTCGAAAATGGATAGCTAGGATAATTTCTTCCTTATTTTTAAAAAATGAGATCTGAGTGACCCTATAAAGAAAAAAAAAAAAAAAAAAAAAAAAAAAAAAAAAAAAAGTCGAAAATGGATAGCTAGGATAATTTTTTCCAGTAGGCAGGGGAGGGGACAGAGAGACGATTTGAACGAATGCAAACACCCTTATTTTGAAAAAAATGAAACCTGGGGAGCCTTATTTTCAAAAAATGATAGAAACTACGTCATCGTCTCCGTCGTCTTCGTGGTCTTCGTCTTCATCGTCTTCGTGTGCGTCGTCTTCGTCTGCGTCGTCTTTTTCAAGTAGGCAGAAGAAGGGACAGAGAGACGATATGAACGGATGCAAACACCCTTATTTTTAAAAAAATGAAACCTGGGGAGCCCTATTTTCAAAAAATGAAAGAACCTTCGTCATCGTCTCCGTCGTCTTCGTGGTCTTCGTCTTCATCGTCTTCGTGTGCGTCGTCTTCGTCTGCGTCGTCTTTTTCAAGTAGGCAGAGGAAGGGACAGAGAGACGATATGAACGGATGCAAACACCCTTATTTTTAAAAAATGAGATCTGAGTGACCCTATAAAGAAAAAAAAAAAAAAGAAAAAAAAAAAAAAAAAAAAAAAAAAAAAAAAAAAAAAAGGAGTCGAAAATGGATAGCTAGGATAATTTCTTCCAGTAGGCAGAGGAAGGGACAGAGAGACGATATGAACGGATGCAAACACCCTTATATTTAAAAAATGAGATCTGAGTGACCCTATAAAGAAAAAAAAAAAAAAAAAAAAAAAAAAAAAGTCGAAAATGGATAGCTAGGATAATTTCTTCCAGTAGTCAGGGGAAGGGACAGAGAGACGATTTGAACGAATGCAAACACCCTTATTTTGAAAAAAATGAAACCTGGGGAGCCCTATTTTCAAAAAATGATAGACACTTCGTCATCGTCTCCGTCGTCTTCGTTGTCTTCGTCTTCATCGTCTTCGTGTGCGTCGTCTTCGTCTGCGTCGTCTTTTTCAAGTAGGCAGAAGAAGGGACAGAGACACGATATGAACGGATGCAAACACCCTTATTTTTAAAAAAATGAAACCTGGGGAGCCCTATTTTCAAAAAATGAAAGAACCTTCCTCATCGTCTCCGTCGTCTTCGTGGTCTTCGTCTTCATCGTCTTCGTGTGCGTCGTCTTCGTCTGCGTCGTCTTTTTCAAGTAGGCAGAAGAAGGGACAGAGAGACGATATGAACGGATGCAAACACCCTTATTTTTAAAAAAATGAAACCTGGGGAGCCCTATTTTCAAAAAATGAAAGAACCTTCGTCATCGTCTCCGTCGTCTTCGTGGTCTTCGTCTTCATCGTCTTCGTGTGCGTCGTCTTCGTCTGCGTCGTCTTTTTCAAGTAGGCAGAGGAAGGGACAGAGAGACGATATGAACGGATGCAAACACCCTTATTTTTAAAAAATGAGATCTGAGTGACCCTATAAAGAAAAAAAAAAAAAAAAAAAAAAAAAAAAAAAAAAGTCGAAAATGGATAGCTAGGATAATTTCTTCCTTATTTTTAAAAAATGAGATCTGAGTGACCCTATAAAGAAAAAAAAAAAAAAAAAAAAAAAAAAAAAAAAAAAAAAAAAAGTCGAAAATGGATAGCTAGGATAATTTTTTCCAGTAGGCAGGGGAGGGGACAGAGAGACGATTTGAACGAATGCAAACACCCTTATTTTGAAAAAAATGAAACCTGGGGAGCCTTATTTTCAAAAAATGATAGAAACTACGTCATCGTCTCCGTCGTCTTCGTGGTCTTCGTCTTCATCGTCTTCGTGTGCGTCGTCTTCGTCTGCGTCGTCTTTTTCAAGTAGGCAGAAGAAGGGACAGAGAGACGATATGAACGGATGCAAACACCCTTATTTTTAAAAAAATGAAACCTGGGGAGCCCTATTTTCAAAAAATGAAAGAACCTTCGTCATCGTCTCCGTCGTCTTCGTGGTGTTCGTCTTCATCGTCTTCGTGTGCGTCGTCTTCGTCTGCGTCGTCTTTTTCAAGTAGGCAGAGGAAGGGACAGAGAGACGATATGAACGGATGCAAACACCCTTATTTTTAAAAAATGAGATCTGAGTGACCCTATAAAGAAAAAAAAAAAAAGAAAAAAAAAAAAAAAAAAAAAAAAAAAAAAAAAAAAAGGAGTCGAAAATGGATAGCTAGGATAATTTCTTCCAGTAGGCAGAGGAAGGGACAGAGAGACGATATGAACGGATGCAAACACCCTTATATTTAAAAAATGAGATCTGAGTGACCCTATAAAGAAAAAAAAAAAAAAAAAAAAAAAAAAAAAAAAAAAAAAGTCGAAAATGGATAGCTAGGATAATTTCTTCCAGTAGTCAGGGGAAGGGACAGAGAGACGATTTGAACGAATGCAAACACCATTATTTTGAAAAAAATGAAACCTGGGGAGCCCTATTTTCAAAAAATGATAGACACTTCGTCATCGTCTCCGTCGTCTTCGTTGTCTTCGTCTTCATCGTCTTCGTGTGCGTCGTCTTCGTCTGCGTCGTCTTTTTCAAGTAGGCAGAAGAAGGGACAGAGACACGATATGAACGGATGCAAACACCCTTATTTTTAAAAAAATGAAACCTGGGGAGCCCTATTTTCAAAAAATGAAAGAACCTTCGTCATCGTCTCCGTCGTCTTCGTGGTCTTCGTCTTCATCGTCTTCGTGTGCGTCGTCTTCGTCTGCGTCGTCTTTTTCAAGTAGGCAGAAGAAGGGACAGAGAGACGATATGAACGGATGCAAACACCCTTATTTTTAAAAAAATGAAACCTGGGGAGCCCTATTTTCAAAAAATGAAAGAACCTTCGTCATCGTCTCCGTCGTCTTCGTGGTCTTTGTCTTCATCGTCTTCGTGTGCGTCGTCTTCGTCTGCGTCGTCTTTTTCAAGTAGGCAGAGGAAGGGACAGAGAGACGATATGAACGGATGCAAACACCCTTATTTTTAAAAAATGAGATCTGAGTGACCCTATAAAGAAAAAAAAAAAAAAAAAAAAAAAAAAAAAAAAAAAAAAAAAAAAAAAAAAAAAAAAGAGTCGAAAATGGATAGCTAGGATAATTTCTTCCAGTAGGCAGAAGAAGGGACAGAGAGACGATATGAACGGATGCAAACACCCTTATTTTTAAAAAAATGAAACCTGGGGAGCCCTATTTTCAAAAAATGAAAGAACCTTCGTCATCGTCTCCGTCGTCTTCGTGGTCTTCGTCTTCATCGTCTTCGTGTGCGTAGTCTTCGTCTGCGTCGTCTTTTTCAAGTAGGCAGAGGAAGGGACAGAGAGACGATATGAACGGATGCAAACACCCTTATATTTAAAAAATGAGATCTGAGTGACCCTATAAAGAAAAAAAAAAAAAAAAAAAAAAAAATAAAAAAAAAAAAAAAAAAAAAAAAAGTCGAAAATGGATAGCTAGGATAATTTCTTCCAGTAGTCAGGGGAAGGGACAGAGAGACGATTTGAACGAATGCAAACACCCTCATTTTGAAAAAAATGAAACCTGGGGAGCCCTATTTTCATAAAATGATAGACACTTCGTCATCGTCTCCGTCGTCTTCGTTGTCTTCGTCTTCATCGTCTTCGTGTGCGTCGTCTTCATCTGCGTCGTCTTTTTCAAGTAGGCAGAAGAAGGGACAGAGACACGATATGAACGGATGCAAACACCCTTATTTTTAAAAAATGAAACCTGGGAAGCCCTATTTTCAAAAAATGAAAGAACCTTCGTCATCGTCTCCGTCGTCTTCGTGGTCTTCGTCTTCATCGTCTTCGTGTGCGTCGTCTTCGTCTGCGTCGTCTTTTTCAAGTAGGCAGAAGAAGGGACAGAGAGACGATATGAACGGATGCAAACACCCTTATTTTTAAAAAAAAGAAACCTGGGGAGCCCTATTTTCAAAAAATGAAAGAACCTTCGTCATCGTCTCCGTCGTCTTCGTGGTCTTCGTCTTCATCGTCTTCGTGTGCGTCGTCTTCGTCTGCGTCGTCTTTTTCAAGTAGGCAGAGGAAGGGACAGAGAGACGATATGAACGGATGCAAACACCCTTATTTTTAAAAAATGAGATCTGAGTGACCCTATAAAGAAAAAAAAAAAAAAAAAAAAAAAAAAAAAAAGTCGAAAATGGATAGCTAGGATAATTTCTTCCAGTAGGCAGGGGAAGGGACAGAGAGACGATTTGAACGAATGCAAACACCCTTATTTTGAAAAAAATGAAACCTGGGGAGCCCTATTTTCAAAAAATGATAGAAACTTCGTCATCGTCTCCGTCGTCTTCGTGGTCTTCGTCTTCATCGTCTTCGTGTGCGTCGTCTTCGTCTGCGTCGTCTTTTTCAAGTAGGCAGAGGAAGGGACAGAGAGACGATATGAACGGATGCAAACACCCTTATTTTTAAAAAAATGAAAACTTGGGGAGCCCTATTTTCAAAAAATGAAAGAACCTTCGTCGTCGTCTCCGTCGTCTTCGTGGTCTTCGTCTTCATCGTCTTTGTGTGCGTCGTCTTCGTCTGCGTCGTCTTTTTCGAGTAGGCAGAGGAAGGGACAGAGAGACGATATGAACGGATGCAAACACCCTTATTTTTAAAAAATGAGATCTGAGTGACCCTATAAAGAAAAAAAAAAAAAAAAAAAAAAAAAAAAAAAAAGTCGAAAATGGATAGCTAGGATAATTTCTTCCTTATTTTTAAAAAATGAGATCTGAGTGACCCTATAAAGAAAAAAAAAAAAAAAAAAAAAAAAAAAAAAAGTCGAAAATGGATAGCTAGGATAATTTTTTCCAGTAGGCAGGGGAGGGGACAGAGAGACGATTTGAACGAATGCAAACACCCTTATTTTGAAAAAAATGAAACCTGGGGAGCCTTATTTTCAAAAAATGATAGAAACTACGTCATCGTCTCCGTCGTCTTCGTGGTCTTCGTCTTCATCGTCTTCGTGTGCGTCGTCTTCGTCTGCGTCGTCTTTTTCAAGTAGGCAGAAGAAGGGACAGAGAGACGATATGAACGGATGCAAACACCCTTATTTTTAAAAAATGAGATCTGAGTGACCCTATAAAGAAAAAAAAAAAAAAAAAAAAAAAAAAAAAAAAAAAAAAAAAGTCGAAAATGGATAGCTAGGATAATTTCTTCCTTATTTTTAAAAAATGAGATCTGAGTGACCCTATAAAGAAAAAAAAAAAAAAAGAAAAAAAAAAAAAAAAAAAAAAAAAAAAAAAAAAGGAGTCGAAAATGGATAGCTAGGATAATTTCTTCCAGTAGGCAGGGGAAGGGACAGAGAGACGATTTGAACGAATGCAAACACCCTTATTTTGAAAAAAATGAAACCTGGGGAGCCTTATTTTCAAAAATGATAGAAACTACGTCATCGTCTCCGTCGTCTTCGTGGTCTTCGTCTTCATCGTCTTCGTGTGCGTCGTCTTCGTCTGCGTCGTCTTTTTCAAGTAGGCAGAAGAAGGGACAGAGAGACGATATGAACGGATGCAAACACCCTTATTTTTAAAAAAATGAAACATGGGGAGCCCTATTTTCAAAAAATGAAAGAACCTTCGTCATCGTCTCCGTCGTCTTCGTGGTCTTCGTCTTCATCGTCTTCGTGTGCTTCGTCTTCGTCTGCGTCGTCTTTTTCAAGTAGGCAGAGGAAGGGACAGAGAGACGATATGAACGGATGCAAACACCCTTATATTTAAAAAATGAGATCTGAGTGACCCTATAAAGAAAAAAAAAAAAAAAAAAAAAAAAAAAAAAAAAAAAAAAAAAGTCGAAAATGGATAGCTAGGATAATTTCTTCCAGTAGTCAGGGGAAGGGACAGAGAGACGATTTGAACGAATGCAAACACCCTTATTTTGAAAAAAATGAAACCTGGGGAGCCCTATTTTCAAAAAATGATAGAAAACGGATTTTGAGCGAAGCGAAAAATCTATTTTTGGGTAAGATGGCCATGTCGTCCTGATGGAAGTTCCTTAAAGGCAGCTTCCTAGGGTATATTACAACTACGGCGATATTCCCAGAGAATTTACCTTAAGGTACCCAGAATTCTAACTCCTGGAGCGAGTATCCCTAAAAAAGACCTTAGGGATATCGTAAATATCAGTGGACGTATTCTTGACACGCCTCATAGCAATCTATACCCCGAATAGAGTTAACACTTCGTAGGGGTCAAATGGCAAGAAAACGAAAACGAGAAAGAAAAGGGGAGAGCCGTTCGCAAGGCCCTCTCTTCTCCCGTTTTGTAAGCGTGCCCTGCGCCGATTCTGGCGCCATCTGCATTCCTTGTAGCGAAACACGAGGTGCTACAGATACTGTATGTAGGGAGGGATCCTACGGCCCTTTCATTGAAAGGGAAGGGCGGGTCCATCAGGACGACATGGCCATCTTACCCAAAAATAGATTTTTCGCTTCGCTCAAAATCCGTTTTTTGGGCTCAAGCCATGTCGTCCTGATGGAAGTATACCAGAGCATTACTGTATCTGTGGATTCTCAAAATGTGCCGTACTCCTCGGAAATATTTCCCCCAGTCGACGCGACCTAGAGACCTAAGATGTTACCGTCATACATCTTTTCAACTAATCATAAACCATGATAGAGCTTCCTGCCCCCAACAGGGAAGAGTCTTACTAGACTCTGGGAAAGTCTCGAAGAGTACATATATCTAAGTATGAACCCCAGGCAAGCGAGTATAGTGGTCTCACCC
>NC_090755.1:18838590-18840909 GCF_036898095.1 Palaemon carinicauda | reverse complement strand
AAATAAGGGTGTTTGCATCCGTTCATATCGTCTCTCTGTCCCCCTCCTCTGCCTACTTGAAAAAGACGACGCAGACGAAGACGACGCAGACGAAGACGACGCACACGAAGACGATGAAGACGAAGACCACGAAGACGACGGAGACGACGACGAAGGTTCTTTCATTTTTTGAAAATAGGGCTCCCCAGGTTTCATTTTTTTAAAAATAAGGGTGTTTGCATCCGTTCATATCGTCTCTCTGTCCCTTCCTCTGCCTACTTGAAAAAGACGACGCAGACGAAGAAGACGCACACGAAGACGATGAAGACGAAGACCACGAAGACGACGGAGACGATGACGAAGTTTCTATCATTTTTTGAAAATAGGGCTCCCCAGGTTTCATTTTTTTCAAAATAAGGGTGTTTGCATTTGTTCAAATCGTCTCTCTGTCCCTTCCCCTGCCTACTGGAAGAAATTATCCTAGCTATCCATTTTCGACTTTTTTTTTTTTTTTTTTTTTTTTTTTTTTTTTTTTTTTTTTTTTTATAGGGTCACTCAGATCTCATTTTTTAAAAATAAGGGTGTTTGCATCCGTTCATATCGTCTCTCTGTCCCTTCTTCTGCCTACTTGAAAAAGACGACGCAGACGAAGACGACGCACACGAAGACGATGAAGACGAAGACCACGAAGACGACGGAGACGATGACGAAGTTTCTATCATTTTTTGAAAATAGGGCTCCCCAGGTTTCATTTTTTTTCAAAATAAGGGTGTTTGCATTCGTTCAAATCGTCTCTCTGTCCCTTCCCCTGCCTACTGGAAGAAATTATCCTCGCTATCCATTTTCGACTTTTTTTTTTTTTTTTTTTTTTTTTCTTTTTTTTTTTCTTTTCTTTATAGGGTCACTCAGATCTCATTTTTTAAAAATAAGGGTGTTTGCATCCGTTCATATCGTCTATCTGTCCCTTCCTCTGCCTACTTGAAAAAGACGACGCAGACGAAGACGACGCACACGAAGACCATGAAGACGAAGACCACGAAGACGACGGAGACGATGACGAAGGTTCTTTCATTTTTTGAAAATAGGGCTCCCCAGGTTTCATTTTTTTCAAAATAAGGGTGTTTGCATTCGTTCAAATCGTCTCTCTGTCCCTTCCCCTGCCTACTGGAAGAAATTATCCTCGCTATCCATTTTCGACTTTTTTTTTTTTTTTTTTTTTTTTCTTTATAGGGTCACCCAGATCTCATTTTGTAAAAATAAGGAAGAAATTATCCTAGCTATCCATTTTCAACTTTTTTTTTTTTTTTTTTTTTTTTTTTTTTTTTCATTATAGGGTCACTCAGATCTCATTTTTTAAAAATAAGGGTGTTTGCATCTGTTCATATCGTCTCTGTCCCTTCCTCTGCCTACTTGAAAAAGACGACGCAGATGAAGACGACGCACACGAAGACGATGAAGACGAAGACCACGAAGACGACGGAGACGATGACAAAGTTTATATCATTTTTTGAAAATAGGGCTCCCCAGGTTTCATTTTTTTCAAAATAAGGGTGTTTGCATTCGTTCAAATCGTCTCTCTGTCCCTTCCCCTGCTTACTGGAAGAAATTATCCTAGCTATCCATTTTCGACTTTTTTTTTTTTTTTTTTTTTTTTTCTTTTTTTTTTTCTTTTCTTTATAGGGTCACTCAGATCTCATTTTTTAAAAATAAGGGTGTTTGCATCCGTTCATATCGTCTATCTGTCCCTTCCTCTGCCTACTTGAAAAAGACGACGCAGACGAAGACGACGCACACGAAGACGATGAAGACGAAGACCACGAAGACGACGGAGACGATGACGAAGGTTCTTTCATTTTTTGAAAATAGGGCTCCCCAGGTTTCAATTTTTTAAAAATAAGGGTGTTTGCATCCGTTCATATCGTCTCTCTGTCCCTTCTTCTGCCTACTTGAAAAAGACGACGCAGACGAAGACGACGCACACGAAGACGATGAAGACGAAGACCACGAAGACGACGGAGACGATGACGAAGTTTCTATCATTTTTTGAAAATAGGGCTCCCCAGGTTTCATTTTTTTCAAAATAAGGGTGTTTGCATTCGTTCAAATCGTCTCTCTGTCCCTTCCCCTGCCTACTGGAAGAAATTATCCTAGCTATCCATTTTCGACTTTTTTTTTTTTTTTTTTTTTTTTTTTTTTTTTTTTCTTTATAGGGTCACTCAGATCTCATTTTTTAAAAATAAGGGTGTTTGCATCCGTTCATATCGTCTATCTGTCCCTTCCTCTGCCTACTTGAAAAAGACGACGCAGACGAAGACGACGAACACGAAGACGATGAAGACG
>NC_090755.1:18782152-18797152 GCF_036898095.1 Palaemon carinicauda | reverse complement strand
GTAACAGCATTAAATCTTTCATAAATAAACTAAAGAGAGACTAATGTCAGCCTGCTCAACTTAGACATTCTCTGCAAGTTTGAACTTTTGAGGTCCCACCGATCCAACTATCTGATTTGGATCATTCCACAACTTGGTCACAGCTGGAATAAAACTTTGGAAACTTGTAATTGTCAAGTGAGAGACACGTGGCTCCCCACCCCTCTGACAATGACTCAACTTGTGGTTTTCTACTATTAGGATAGAAAGGATAGAGTTTGAATTGATCTCTCTGATTACGAAAATATTCTGTATTATAATTACGAATATATTCTCTATTGTGTGATAGAAAATCAACTTTTATTATCAAATAAGGATTTGATAATGTTTAAATGTACCATTTTTTTCAGGCAGTTTTCAAACCGAATAATATATCTGAAAGTAAAAGGACGTCCATATTAACCAATCAGAATTAACTCTTCCTCTTGTTCTGTTAAAGTTTTCATAGTTTAAATAGGAAATATTTATTTTAATAATGTTACTATTCCTAAAATGTTTTATTTTTCCTTATTTCCTTATTTCCTTTCCTCACTGGGCTATTTTCCCTGTTGGGGCCCTGGGCTTATAGCACCCTGCTTTTCCAACTAGGGTTATAGCTTAGCATATAATAATAATAATAATAATAATAATAATAATAATAATAATAATAATAATAATGATAATAATAACTAACTATCTGCTAGATTTGTTACCATTAGTCAAGTTTACATAGATTTAATCATCCATTATATTTTTCAACATTTTCTCCCATGCTTAGTTTCACCAACTTTATATTGTACAATGGAAAGAATGGCTCTCTTTTATGGTTAAATGACTATAGAGAATTTGAATGTCTTGTGATTATAATTATGAGCACAAAAAGCACAATTAATTCTGTTAGAAGAAGAGATTGGCTGCAGTACGCGACTATTACACGCAAGGTAGTTGAATCAGTAGAACTTCAAAAGTTCAAAGTTGGAGCAAATGCTTTTTTGTTGACCAGGCGGACATGAGTCTTTTTATAGTTTATTTATGACATATTTGTTTTTGATGTTAATAGTTTATATATGACATGTCTGTTTTGACGTTATTACTTTTTTAGAATGATTTATTGTTAATTTGTTCTCTTCATTTATTTATTTCCTATTTCCTTTCCTCACTGGGCTATTTTTCCCTGTTGGAGCCCCTGGGCTTTTAGCATCTTGCTTTTCCAACTAGGGTTGTAGCTTGGATAGTAATAATAATAATAATAATAATAATAATAATAACCCCTGCGCGTGCGCGCGCACACATTTATATATATGTTTATGTATAAAGCCTGCTGGAATGTCATAGGATATAAAAGATATTTTGGTTGTCAGGAGATTGTGCCAAGCATGCATGTTTTAATCGGCGGAAGATGATCATTACGTACAGGATTGTGATAGGACTCAAAATAGATTATTATTATTATTATTATTATTATTAGCTAAGCTACAACCCTAGTTGGAAAAGCAAGATGCTATAAGCCCAAGGGCTCCAACAGGGGAAAAATAGCATAGTGAGGAAAGGAAGTAAATAAACTATATAAGAAGTAATGAACCATTGAAATAAAATATTTTGAAAACACTGACAACAATAAACAGATATTTCATATATAAACTATAAAAAGACTTATGTCAGCCTGTTCAACATAAAAACATTTGCTGCAAAGTTTGAACTTTTGAAATTCCACTGATTTAAATACTTCACTGTGTATTACACATCACTTAAAGATTTTTCATTCAGAAATCTATTGACGTCGAAGAGTAATTCATTCATTCATTCACTCACCCTTACAACAGCGGCTTTTAGGATCTCACGGGGGTGGGGGGGGGGGGGGGGTCAGTGCCACTATCACGTGAGTTAGTGCATATCACCGGCGTTGTCACAAGTGCCAACAGAAGAAGTTCGCATCCTGCAATCTTAAAATCTTGCTTTTCCACACCTGTGGGAAGAGAGGGGAAGACGTCAATAAACAGATCTAATATGATCTTCCCAATTACAAACATGAAATACATTAAGATCTATCTGAAACTCCTTATTGGAAACCGAAATAATTCCATCCTTCTAACCGGCCGGATATTATAGGCGTAAATATTTCCTAGTAACTCGAGGCCTTTTCAGCGTCATGTGGTCCACTTTCCACAAGTGAGTCACTGAGAAAGTGGCACTGGGGGCCATTGCAGAGATGAGCTTCGTGTGGCGCTCTTGTCATAATGAGTCATTCGTGAAAGTTTTCCCGGGACTTCGAGGAGTATCCCTGTTGGCTCTCCTAAATTAAGGCTTCGTTTCTATCTTGAGGTTGCCTGGATCGGCAACAAGGTCCGGTAGCAGGCAAAACTCTGAGAATAAAATAGAAGTGGTTAATGGTTAATTAGACATTACTTTCTTGTAATTGTCTTGTACAGAACAGCAAACAGATTACTTTCATGCAATTGTCTTATACAGAACAAATTACTTGCTTACAGGTGTCTTCTACTGAGCAGATTACTTTCATGCAATTGTCTTATACAGAACAAATTACTTGCTTACAGGTGTCTTCTACTGAGCAGATTACTTTCTTACAGTTGTTTTATACAGAACAGATTACTTTCAGTTGTTTTATACAGAACAGATTACTTTCAGTTGTTTTATACAGAGCAGATTACTTTCTTACAGATGTCTTATACAGAACAAATTACTTGCTTACCGGTGTCTTGTACTGAGCAAATTACGTTCTTACAGTTGTTTTATACAGAACAGATTACTTTCAGTTGTTTTATACAGAGCAGGTTACTTTCAGTTGTTTTATACAGAGCAGATTACTTTCTTACAGATGTCTTATACAGAACAAATTACTTGCTTACAGGTGTCTTGTACTGAGCAATTACGTTCTTACAATTGTTTTATACAGAACAGATTACTTTCAGTTGTTTTATACAGAGCAGATTACTTTCTTACAGATGTCTTATACAGAACATTACCTTCTTACAGGTGTCATATACAGAACAGATTACATTCTTACAGATGTCTTATACAGAACATTACCACCTTACAGGTGTCTTATACAGAACAGATTACCGTCTTACAATTGTCTTGTACATAACCGTTTGCTTTACCTAAAGTTTCATACGACTTGACAGTTACTTTTAATAGCAGTCAAAATTGGTAAATTTACAGGACTGCCATCTGCCACTTACATACGACTTGACAGTTACTTTTCTAGCTGTCGAAATTGGTAAATTTACCGGACTGCCTTACTTTTCTAGCCGTCGAAATAGAGAAATTGACAGGACGGCATCTGCCTCTTACATACGACTTGACAGTTACTTTTTCTAGCCGTCGAAATAGTTAAATTACAGGACTGCCGCCTGCCAGTTGCATACATCTTGACAGAAGAATTGACAGTAACTTTTCTTAGCCGTCGAAATATGGAAATTGACAGGACTGCCGCCTGCCAATTGCATGCAACTTGACAGAAGAGTTGACAGTTACTTATCCTAGCCGTTTAAATAGGGAAATTGACATTTCCTAGCCGTCGAAATAGTTAAATTACAGGACTGCCGCCTGCCAGTTGCATACATCTTGACAGAAGAATTGACAGTAACTTTTCTTAGCCGTCGAAATATGAAAATTGACAGGAGTGCCGCCTGCCAATTGCATGCAACTTGACAGAAGAGTTGACAGTTACTTATCCTAGCCGTTTAAATAGGGAAATTGACATTTCCTAGCCGTCGAAATAGGGAAATTGACAGACTGCCGCCTGCCAATTGCATACATCTTGATAGAAGAATTTACAGTTACTCTTTCTAGCCGTGGAAATAGGGAAATTGACATTTCCTAGCCGTCGAAATGGAGAAATTGACAGGACTGCCGCTTGCCAATTGCATACATCTTGAAAAAAGAATTGACAGTTACATTTCCTATCCGTCGAAATAGGGAAATTGGCATTTCCTACCCGTCGAAATAGAGAAATTGACAGAACTGCCTTTTACCAATGGCACACATCTTGACAGAAGAATTGATAGTTACTTTTCCAAGCTTTCGAAATAGAGAAATTGTTAGAACTGGCGCCTGCCAATTGCATACATCTTGACAGAAGAATTAACAGTTACATTTCCTACCCGTCGAAATGGGGAAATTGACAGGACTACCGCCTGCCAATTGCAACGACTCGACAGGAGAGTTGACGTGCATAATCTAGTGGCGTGTAAGGAAGCGAGAGAGTGAGAGTTCACATCATGAGGAACGACCTTGAGTTGAGGTAACGTGCTATCAGTACAGCACTCTCGCTTTGACGAAGGGAGGATGGCGCTTTTTTTTTTTTTTTTTTTTTTTTTTACGTTTTTTTCACTTTTTTTTTTTTTTTTTTTATAGCAGAATAACACAGCTGTGACACAGTACCACGCATGTAACGGGAGTTCTCTTGCTTGAGGGTAGACACTCGGGCACACTATTCTATCATGTTTCTCTTCTGTTTTGTTAAAGTTTTCATAATTTATATTGGAAATATTTATTTTAATGTTTGTTACTGTTCTTAAAATATTTTATTTTGCCTTGTTTCCCTTCCTCACTGGGCTATTTTCCCGGTTGGAGCCCCTGGGCTTATAGCATCCTGCTTTTCCAACTAGGGTTGTTGCTTAGCAAGTAATAATAATAATAATAATAATAATAATAATAATAATAATAATAATAATAATAAACGTTTAGACAAATACTGTGCGTTTTTATCCATAGAGGATTAGGATTGTGTGTTACAAAAGGTATTACTTTTCTAGTTTATCTATTGTTAATAAGATGTTCCCATTCTTTTAAGTTTTATGTTTATACAGTATATTAATTGAAAGAATTAAATTATGTATCACATTGTGCAACAAGGAAATATGACACGCACAGAAAAATTGATACTATGATGAGGGTACAATTGGGCACGCTATTTCTATCTTCTTTCTCTTCCTCTTGTTTTTATATAGTTTTTATAGTTTATATATGATAGATCTGATTAATGTTGTTAATGATCTTAGAATATTTTGTTTTGATTGTTATTAATTCTTTTGTTGTTTTGTTTTTCTTGTTTACTTTCCTCACTGAGCTATTTTTCCTTGTTGGAGCCCTTTGGCTTATAGCGTCATGCTTTTCAAACTAGGGTTGTAGCTTATCTAGTAATAATTTAATAATAATAATAATAATAATAATAATATTTTTCCCTGTTGGAGCCCTTGGGCTTATAGCGTCATGCTTTCAAACTAGGAATGTAGCTTATCTAGTAATAATTTAATAATAATAATAATAATAATAATAATATTTTTCCCTGTTGGAGCCCTTGGGCTTATAGCGTCATGCTTTTCAAACTAGGAATGTAGCTTAGCTATTAATAATTAATAATAATAGTAATATTAATAATAATAATAATAATAATAATAATAATAATAATAATAATATTACAGTGATCATGCATTCGATCAAGGAAATCTTAAAGACAACAAGTCATTACCTGGAATAATTAAGTGACTCGTCATCGCTTTTGTTGCACTAGATCGAGTGCATAAACATGTTCCACCCGAACAAGATCTGGTCATTGTCTCTAGATTGATGATCAGTTAGTACGTTTGTTCGTTCGTCTCGGCCAATGCGCAGTAGCACCTCCACAAAGAAGACACGCATCTCGCCAGCAAGATTTTTTCATCACCCAGGTTTTTTTTTTTTTTTTTAATACCTTTTCTTGCTGCCATCCTAATGCAATAAATTTCACTTTCCTTAGCAAGCACCTTTGCTCAGAAGAAACACTGCTCACCTGAAAGATTTTTTTTATCACTTTTTTTTTTCTTTTTTTTTTTCTTTTTTTTTTTTTTTCATACCTTTGCTTGGTCCCATCGTACAGTAATACAATGAAGTTCACTTTCTTTAGCAAGCATCTTGCTCAGAAACACATCAAACCAGTATGATTATTCCCTCATCCAGTTTTTTGGTATTTTATACCTTTGCTTGGCCCCGTCCTCATGCAATCAATTTCCCTTGCTTTAGCAAGCACCTTTGCAATCAATTTACCTTTCTTTAGCAAGCCTCTTTGCAATCAATTTCACATTTTTAGCAAGCACCTTTGCTCAGAAGCAACACATCTTGGCTGCAAGATTTTTTCATCACCCATTTTTTTTTTTGGTACTTTTGCTTGGCCCCGTGCTAATGCAATCAATTTTTCTTTCTTTAAAAAGCACCTTTGCAATCAATTTCACTTTTTTAGCAAGCACCTTTGCTCAGAAGAAGCACATCTTACCTGCAAGATTTTTTCATCACCCAGTTTTTTTGGTATTTTATACCTTTGTTTGGCCCCGTTCTATTGCAATCAATTTACTTTTCTTTATCAAACACCTTAGAAGTCAATTTCACTTTTTTTAGCAAGTACCTTTGCTTCAGAAGAAACACATCTTGCCTGCAAGATTTTTACATCACCCAGTTTTTTTTTTTTTTTTTTTTTTTTTTTTTTTTTTTTTTTTTTTTTTTTTTTTTTTTTTCTTTATAGGGTCACTCAGATCTCATTTTTTTTTAAAATAAGGGTGTTTGCTTCCGTTCATATCGTCTCTCTGTTCCTTCCTCTGCCTACTTGAAAAAGACGACGCAGACGAAGACGACGTACACGAAGACGATGAAGACGAAGACCACGAAGACGACGGAGACGATGACGAAGGTTTTATCATTTTTTGAAAATAGGGCTCCCCAGGTTTCATTTTTTGAAAATAAGGGTGTTTGCAATCCGTTCATATCGTCTCTCTGTCCCTTCCTCTGCCTACTTGAAAAAGACGACGCAGACGAAGACGACGTACACGAAGACGATGAAGACGAAGACCACGAAGACGACGGAGACGATGACGAAGGTTCTATCATTTTTTGAAAATAGGGCTCCCCAGGTTTCATTTTTTTAAAATAAGGGTGTTTGCATCCGTTCATATCGTCTCTCTGTCCCTTCCTCTGCCTACATGAAAAAGACGACGCAGACGAAGACGACGCACACGAAGACGATGAAGACGAAGACCACGAAGACGACGGAGACGATGACGAAGGTTCTATCATTTTTTGAAAATAGGGCTCCCCAGGTTTCATTTTTTTAAAAATAAGGGTGTTTGAATTCGTTCAAATCGTCTCTCTGTCCCCCCCCTACCTACTGGAAGAAATTATCCTAGCTATCCATTTTCGACTTTTTTTTTTTTTTTTTTTTTTTTTTTTTTTCCTTTTCTTTTTTTTTTTCTTTATAGGGTCACTCAGATCTACTTTTTTTAAAAATAAGGGTGTTTGCATCCGTTCATATCGTCTCTCTGTCCCTTCCTCTGCCTACTTGAAAAAGACGACGGAGACGAAGACGACGCACACGGAGACGATGAAGACGAAGACCAAGAAGACGACGGAGACGATGACGAAGGTTCTATCATTTTTTGAAAATAGGGCTCCCCAGGTTTCATTTTTTTAAAAATAAGGGTGTTTGCATCCGTTCATATCGTCTCTCTGTCCCTTCTCTGCCTACTTGAAAAAGACGACGCAGACGAAGACGACGCACACGAAGACGATGAAGACGAAGACCACGAAGACGACGGAGACGATGACGAAGGTTCTATCATTTTTTGAAAATAAGGCTCCCCAGGTTTCATTTTTTTAAAAATAAGGGTGTTTGCATCCGTTCATATCGTCTCTCTGTCCCTTCCTCTGCCTACTTGAAAAAGACGACGCAGACGAAGACGACGCACAAGAAGACGATGAAGACGAAGACCACGAAGACGACGGAGACGATGACGAAGGTTCTATCATTTTTGAAATAGGGCTCCCCAGGTTTCATTTTTTTAAAAATAAGGGTGTTTGCATCCGTTCATATCGTCTCTCTGTCCCTTCCTCTGCCTACTTGAAAAAGACGACGCAGACGAAGACGACGCACACGAAGACGATGAGACGAAGACCACGAAGACGACGGAGACGATGACGAAGGTTCTATCATTTTTTGAAAATAGGGCACCCCAGGTTTCATTTTTTTGAAAATAAGGGTGTTTGCAATCCGTTCATATCGTCTCTCTGTCCCTTCCTCTGCCTAATTGAAAAAGACGACGCAGACGAAGACGACGTACACGAAGACGATGAAGACGAAGACCACGAAGACGACGGAGACGATGACGAAGGTTCTATTATTTTTTGAAAATAGGGCTCCCCAGGTTTCATTTTTTTAAAAATAAGGGTGTTTGCATCCGTTCATATCGTCTCTCTGTCCCCTTCCTCTGATTACATGAAAAAGACGACGCAGACGAAGACGACGCACACAAAGACGATGAAGACGAAGACCACGAAGACGACGGAGACGATGACGAAGGTTCTATCATTTTTTGAAAATAGGGCTCCCCAGGTTTCATTTTTTTAAAAATAAGGGTGTTTGAATTCGTTCAAATCGTCTCTCTGTCCCCTCCCCTACCTACTGGAAGAAATTATGCCTAGCTATCCATTTTCGACTTTTTTTTTTTTTTTTTTTTTTTTTTTTCCTTTTCTTTTTTTTTTCTTCATAGGGTCACTCAGATCTACTTTTTTTAAAAATAAGGGTGTTTGCATCCGTTCATATCGTCTCTCTGTCCCTTCCTCTGCCTACTTGAAAAAGACGACGGAGACGAAGACGACGCACACGGAGACGATGAAGACGAAGACCACGAAGACGACGGAGACGATGACGAAGGTTCTATCATTTTTTGAAAATAGGGCTCCCCAGGTTTCATTTTTTTAAAAATAAGGGTGTTTGCATCCGTTCATATCGTCTCTCTGTCCCTTTCTCTGCCTACTTGAAAAAGACGACGCAGACGAAGAACGACGCACACGAAGACGATGAAGACGAAGACCACGAAGACGACGGAGACGATGACGAAGGTTTTATCATTTTTTGAAAATAAGGCTCCCCAGGTTTCATTTTTTTAAAAATAAGGGTGTTTGCATCCGTTCATATCGTCTCTCTGTCCCTTCCTCTGCCTACTTGAAAAAGACGACGCAGACGAAGACGACGCACAAGAAGACGATGAAGAACGAAGACCACGAAGACGACGGAGACGATGACGAAGGTTCTATCATTTTTTGAAAATAGGGCTCCCCAGGTTTCATTTTTTTAAAAATAAGGGTGTTTGCATCCGTTCATATCGTCTCTCTGTCCCTTCCTCTGCCTACTTGAAAAGACGACGCAGACGAAGACGACGCACACGAAGACGATGAAGACGAAGACCACGAAGACGACGGGGACGATGACGAAGGTTCTATCATTTTTTGAAAATAGGGCTCCCCATGTTTCATTTTTTTAAAAATAAGGGTGTTTGCATTCGTTCAAATCGTCTCTCTGTCCTCTCCCCTACCTACTGGAAGAAATTATCCTAGCTATCCATTTCCGACTTTTTTTTTTTTTTTTTTTTTTTTCTTTATAGGGTCACTCAGATCTCATTTTTTTAAAAATAAGGGTGTTTGCATCCGTTCATATCGTGTCTCTGTCCCTTCCTCTGCCTACTTGAAAAAGACGACGGAGACGAAGACGACGTACACGAAGACGATGAAGACGAAGACCACGAAGACGACGGAGACGATGACGAAGTTCTATCACTTTTTGAAAATAGGGCTCCCCAGGTTTCATTTTTTTAAAAATAAGGGTGTTTGCATCTGTTCATATCGTCTCTCTGTCCCCTACCCTACCTACTGGAAGAAATTATCCTAGCTATCCATTTTCGACTCCATTTTTTTTTTTTTTTTTTTTTTTTTTCTAGGGTCACTCAGATCTCATTTTTTTAAAAAATAAGGTGTTTGCATCCGTTCATATCGTCTCTCTGTCCCTTCCTCTGCCTACTTGAAAAAGACGACGCGGACGAAGACGACGTACACGAAGACGATGAAGACGAAGACCACGAAGACGACGGGGACGATGACGAAGGTTCTATCATTTTTTGAAAATAGGGCTCCCCAGGTTTCATTTTTTTAAAAATAAGGGTGTTTGCATCCGTTCATATTGTCTCTCTGTCCCTTCCTCTGCCTACTTGAAAAAGACGACGCAGACGAGACGACGCACACCGGAGACGATGAAGACGAAGACCACGAAGACGACGGAGACGATGACGAAGGTTCTATCATTTTTTGAAAATAGGCTCCCCAGGTTTCATTTTTTTAAAAATAAGGGTGTTTGCATCCGTTCATATCGTCTCTCTGTCCCTTTCTCTGCCTACTTGAAAAAGACGACGCAGACGAAGACGACGCACACGAAGACGATGAAGACGAAGACCACGAAGACGATGGAGACGATGACGAAGGTTCTATCATTTTTTGAAAATAAGGCTCCCCAGGTTTCATTTTTTTAAAAATAAGTGTGTTTGCATCCGTTCATATCGTCTCTCTGTCCCTTCCTCTGCCTACTTGAAAAAGACGACGCAGACGAAGACGACGCACAAGAAGACGATGAAGACGAAGACCACGAAGACGACGGAGACGATGACGAAGGTTCTATCATTTTTTGAAAATAGGGCTCCCCAGGTTTCATTTTTTTAAAAATAAGGGTGTTTGCATCCGTTCATATCGTCTCTCTGTCCCTTCCTCTGCCTACTTGAAAAAGACGACGCAGACGAAGACGACGCACACGAAGACGATGAAGACGAAGACCACGAAGACGACGGAGACGATGACGAAGGTTCTATCATTTTTTGAAAATAGGGCTCCCCAGGTTTCATTTTTTAAAAATAAGGGTGTTTGCATTCGTTCAAATCGTCTCTCTGTCCCCTCCCCTACCCTACTGGAAGAAATTATCCTAGCTATCCATTTTCGACTTTTTTTTTTTTTTTTTTTTTTTTTTTTTTCTTTATAGGGTCACTCAGATCTCATTTTTTAAAAAATAAGGGTGTTTGCATCCGTTCATATCGTGTCTCTGTCCCTTCCTCTGCCTACTTGAAAAAGACGACGCAGACGAAGACGACGTACACGAACACGATGAAGACGAAGACCACGAAGACGACGGAGACGATGACGAAGGTTCTATCATTTTTTGAAAATAGGGCTCCGCAGGTTTCATTTTTTTAAAAATAAGGGTGTTTGCATCCGTTCATATCGTCTCTCTGTCCCTTCCTCTGCCTACTTGAAAAAGACGACGCAGACGAAGACGACGCACACGAAGACGATGAAGACGAAGACCACGAAGACGACGGAGACGAAGACGACGGAGACGAAGACGACGCACACGAAGACGATGAAGACGAAGACCACGAAGACGACGGAGACGATGACGAAGGTTCTATCATTTTTTGAAAATAGGGCTCCCCAGGTTTCATTTTTTTAAAAATAAGGGTGTTTGCATTCGTTCAAATCGTCTCTCTGTCCCCTCCCCTACCTACTGGAAGAAATTATCCTAGCTATCCATTTTCGACTTTTTTTTTTTTTTTTTTTTTTTTTTTTCTTTATAGGGTCACTCAGATCTCATTTTTTTAGAAATAAGGGTGTTTGCATCCGTTCATATCGTCTCTCTGTCCCTTCCTCTGCCTACTTGAAAAAGACGACGCAGACGAAGACGACGTACACGAAGACGATGAAGACGAAGACCACGAAGACGACGGAGACGATGACGAAGGTTCTATCATTTTTTGAAAATAGGGCTCCCCAGGTTTCATTTTTTTAAAAATAAGGGTGTTTGCATTCGTTCAAATCGTCTCTCTGTCCCTTCCTCTGCCTACTTGAAAAAGACGACGCAGACGAAGACGACGCACACGAAGACGATGAAGACGAAGACCACGAAGACGACGGAGACGATGACGAAGGTTCTATCATTTTTTGAAAATAGGGCTCCCAGGTTTCATTTTTTTTAAAAATAAGGGTGTTTGCATCCGTTCATATCGTCTCTCTGTCCCTTCCTCTGCCTACTTGAAAAAGACGACGCAGACGAAGACGACGCACACGAAGACGATGAAGACGAAGACCACGAAGAAGACGGAGACGATGACGAAGGTTCTATCATTTTTTGAAAATAGGGCTCCCCAGGTTTCATTTTTTTAAAAATAAGGGTGTTTGCATTCGTTCAAATCGTCTCTCTGTCCCCCTCCCCTACCTACTGGAAGAAATTATCCTAGCTATCCATTTCGACTCTTTTTTTTTTTTTTTTTTTTTTTTTTTTTTTTTTTTTTTTCTTTATAGGGTCACTCAGATCTCATTTTTTTTTAAAATAAGGGTGTTTGCATCCGTTCATATCGTCTCTCTGTTCCTTCCTCTGCCTACTTGAAAAAGACGACGCAGACGAAGACGACGTACACGAAGACGATGAAGACGAAGACCACGAAGACGACGGAGACGATGACGAAGGTTTTATCATTTTTGAAAATAGGGCTCCCCAGGTTTCATTTTTTTGAAAATAAGGGTGTTTGCAATCCGTTCATATCGTCTCTCTGTCCCTTCCTCTGCCTACTTGAAAAAGACGACGCAGACGAAGACGACGTACACGAAGACGATGAAGACGAAGACCACGAAGACGACGGAGACGATGACGAAGGTTCTATCATTTTTTGAAAATAGGGCTCCCCAGGTTTCATTTTTTTAAAATAAGGGTGTTTGCATCCGTTCATATCGTCTCTCTGTCCCTTCCTCTGCCTACATGAAAAAGACGACGCAGACGAAGACGACGCACACGAAGACGATGAAGACGAAGACCACGAAGACGACGGAGACGATGACGAAGGTTCTATCATTTTTTGAAAATAGGGCTCCCCAGGTTTCATTTTTTTAAAAATAAGGGTGTTTGAATTCGTTCAAATCGTCTCTCTGTCCCCCTCCCCTACCTACTGGAAGAAATTATCCTAGCTATCCATTTTCGACTTTTTTTTTTTTTTTTTTTTTTTTTTTTTTTCCTTTTTCTTTTTTTTTTCTTTATAGGGTCACTCAGATCTACTTTTTTAAAAATAAGGGTGTTTGCATCCGTTCATATCGTCTCTCTGTCCCTTCCTCTGCCTACTTGAAAAAGACGACGGAGACGAAGACGACGCACACGGAGACGATGAAGACGAAGACCACGAAGACGACGGAGACGATGACGAAGGTTCTATCATTTTTTGAAATAGGGCTCCCCAGGTTTCATTTTTTTAAAAATAAGGGTGTTTGCATCCGTTCATATCGTCTCTCTGTCCCTTTCTCTGCCTACTTGAAAAAGACGACGCAGACGAAGACGACGCACACGAAGACGATGAAGACGAAGACCACGAAGACGACGGAGACGATGACGAAGGTTCTATCATTTTTTGAAAATAAGGCTCCCCAGGTTTCATTTTTTTAAAAATAAGGTGTTTGCATCCGTTCATATCGTCTCTCTGTCCCTTCCTCTGCCTACTTGAAAAAGACGACGCAGACGAAGACGACGCACAAGAAGACGATGAAGACGAAGACCACGAAGACGACGGAGACGATGACGAAGGTTCTATCATTTTTTGAAAATAGGGCTCCCCAGGTTTCATTTTTTTAAAAATAAGGGTGTTTGCATCCGTTCATATCGTCTCTCTGTCCCTTCCTCTGCCTACTTGAAAAAGACGACGCAGACGAAGACGACGCACACGAAGACGATGAAGACGAAGACCACGAAGACGACGAGACGATGACGAAGGTTCTATCATTTTTTGAAAATAGGGCACCCCAGGTTTCATTTTTTTGAAAATAAGGGTGTTTGCAATCCGTTCATATCGTCTCTCTGTCCCTTCCTCTGCCTAATTGAAAAAGACGACGCAGACGAAGACGACGTACACGAAGACGATGAAGACGAAGACCACGAAGACGACGGAGACGATGACGAAGGTTCTATTATTTTTTGAAAATAGGGCTCCCCAGGTTTCATTTTTTTAAAAATAAGGGTGTTTGCATCCGTTCATATCGTCTCTCTGTCCCTTCCTCTGATTACATGAAAAAGACGACGCAGACGAAGACGACGCACACGAAGACGATGAAGACGAAGACCACGAAGACGACGGAGACGATGACGAAGGTTCTATCATTTTTTGAAAATAGGGCTCCCCAGGTTTCATTTTTTTAAAAATAAGGGTGTTTGAATTCGTTCAAATCGTCTCTCTGTCCCCTCCCCTACCTACTGGAAGAAATTATCCTAGCTATCCATTTTCGACTTTTTTTTTTTTTTTTTTTTTTTTTTTTCCTTTTCTTTTTTTTTTCTTACATAGGGTCACTCAGATCTACTTTTTTTAAAAATAAGGGTGTTTGCATCCGTTCATATCGTCTCTCTGTCCCTTCCTCTGCTACTTGAAAAAGACGACGGAGACGAAGACGACGCACACGGAGACGATGAAGACGAAGACCACGAAGACGACGGAGACAATGACGAAGGTTCTATCATTTTTTGAAATAGGGCTCCCCAGGTTTCATTTTTTTAAAAATTAAGGGTGTTTGCATCCGTTCATATCGTCTCTCTGTCCCTTTCTCTGCCTACTTGAAAAAGACGACGCAGACGAAGACGACGCACACGAAGACGATGAAGACGAAGACCACGAAGACGACGGAGACGATGACGAAGGTTCTATCATTTTTTGAAAATAAGGCTCCCCAGGTTTCATTTTTTTTAAAATAAGGGTGTTTGCATCCGTTCATATCGTCTCTCTGTCCCTTCCTCTGCCTACTTGAAAAAGACGACGCAGACGAAGACGACGCACAAGAAGACGATGAAGACGAAGACCACGAAGACGACGGAGACGATGACGAAGGTTCTATCATTTTTTGAAAATAGGGCTCCCCAGGTTTCATTTTTTAAAAATAAGGGTGTTTGCATCCGTTCATATCGTCTCTCTGTCCCTTCCTCTGCCTACTTGAAAAAGACGACGCAGACGAAGACGACGCACACGAAGACGATGAAGACGAAGACCACGAAGACGACGGGGACGATGACGAAGGTTCTATCATTTTTTGAAAATAGGGCTCCCCATGTTTCATTTTTTTAAAAATAAGGGTGTTTGCATTCGTTCAAAT
>NC_090755.1:18768863-18781652 GCF_036898095.1 Palaemon carinicauda | reverse complement strand
AATTATCCTAGCTATCCATTTTCGACTCTTTTTTTTTTTTTTTTTTTTTTTTTTTTTTTTTCTTTATAGGGTCACTCAGATCTCATTTTTTTAAAAATAAGGGTGTTTGCATCCGTTCATATCGTGTCTCTGTCCCTTCCTCTGCCTACTTGAAAAAGACGACGCAGACGAAGACGACGTACACGAAGACGATGAAGACGAAGACCACGAAGACGACTGAGACGATGACGAAGGTTCTATCATTTTTTGAAAATAGGGCTCCCCAGGATTCATTTTTTTAAAAATAAGGGTGTTTGCATTCGTTCAAATCGTCTCTCTGTCCCCTCCCCTACCTACTGGAAGAAATTATCCTAGCTATCCGTTTTCGACTTTTTTTTTTTTTTTTTTTTTCTTTTTTTTTTTCTTTATAGGGTCACTCAGATCTCATTTTTTTAAAGATAAGGGTGTTTGCATCCGTTCATATCGTGTCTCTGTCCCTTCCTCTGCCTACTTGAAAAAGACGACGCAGACGAAGACGACGTACACGAAGACGATGAAGACGAAGACCACGAAGACGACGGAGACGATGACGAAGGTTCTATCATTTTTTGAAAATAGGGCTCCCCAGGTTTCATTTTTTTAAAAATAAGGGTGTTTGCATCCGTTCATATCGTCTCTCTGTCCCTTCCTCTGCCTACTTGAAAAAGTCGACACAGACGAAGACGACGCACACGAACACGATGAAGACGAAGACCACGAAGACGACGGAGACGATGACGAAGGTTCTATCATTTTTGAAAATAGGGCTCCCCAGGTTTCATTTTTTTAAAAATAAGGGTGTTTACATTCGTTCAAATCGTCTCTCTGTCCCCTCTCCTACCTACGGGAAGAAATTATCCTAGCTATCCATTTTCGACTCTTTTTTTTTTTTTTTTTTTTTTTTTTTTTTCTTTATAGGGTCACTCAGATCTCATTTTTTAAAAATAAGGGTGTTTGCATCCGTTCATATCGTGTCTCTGTCCCTTCCTCTGCCTACTTGAAAAAGACGACGCAGACGAAGACGACGTACACGAAGACGATGAAGACGAAGACCAACGAAGACGACGGAGACGATGACGAAGGTTCTATCATTTTTTGAAAATAGGGCTCCCGAGGTTTCATTTTTTAAAAATGAGGGTGTTTGCATCCGTTCATATCGTCTCTCTGTCCCTTCCTCTGCCTACTTGAAAAAGACGACGCAGACGAAGACGACGCACACGAAGACGATGAAGACGAAGACCACGAAGACGACGGAGACGATGACGAAGGTTCTATCATTTTTTGAAAATAGGGCTCCCCAGGTTTCATTTTTTTAAAAATAAGGGTGTTTGCATTCGTTCAAATCGTCTCTCTGTCCCCTCCCCTACCTACTGGAAGAAATTATCCTAGCTATCCGTTTTCGACTTTTTTTTTTTTTTTTTTTTTCTTTTTTTTTTTTCTTTATAGGGTCACTCAGATCTCATTTTTTTAAAAATAAGGGTGTTTGCATCCGTTCATATCGTCTCTCTGTCCCTTCCTCTGCCTACTTGAAAAAGACGACGCAGACGAAGACGACGTACACGAAGACGATGAAGACGAAGACCACGAAGACGACGGAGACGATGACGAAGGTTCTATCATTTTTTGAAAATAGGGCTCCCCAGGTTTCATTTTTTTAAAAATAAGGGTGTTTGCATCCGTTCATATCGTCTCTCTGTCCCTTCCTCTGCCTACTTGAAAAAGACGACGCAGACGAAGACGACGCACACGAACACGATGAAGAGGAAGACCACGAAGACGACGGAGACGATGACGAAGGTTCTATCATTTTTTGAAAATAGGGCTCCCCAGGTTTCATTTTTTTAAAAATAAGGGTGTTTGCATCCGTTCATATCGTCTCTCTGTCCCTTCCTCTGCCTACTTGAAAAACACGACGCAGACGAAGATGACGCACACGGAGACGATGAAGACGAAGACCATGAAGACGACGGAGACGATGAAGACGAAGACCACGAAGACGACGGAGACGATGACGAAGGTTCTATCATTTTTTGAAAATAGGGTTCCCCAGGTTTCATTTTTTTTAAAATAAGGGTGTTTGCATCCGTTCATATCGTCTCTCTGTCCCTTCCTCTGCCTACTTGAAAAAGACGACGCAGACGAAGACGACGCACACGAACACGATGAAGAGGAAGACCACGAAGACGACGGAGACGATGACGAAGGTTCTATCATTTTTTGAAAATAGGGCTCCCCAGGTTTCATTTTTTTAAAAATAAGGGTGTTTGCATCCGTTCATATCGTCTCTCTGTCCCTTCCTCTGCCTACTTGAAAAAGACGACACAGACGAAGACGACGCACACGAACACGATGAAGACGAAGACCACGAAGACGACGGAGACGATGACGAAGGTTCTATCATTTTTTGAAAATAGGGCTCCCCAGGTTTCATTTTTTTAAAAATAAGGGTGTTTGCATCCGTTCATATCGTCTCTCTGTCCCTTCCTCTGCCTACTTGAAAAAGACGACACAGACGAAGACGACGCACACGAACCCGATGAAGACGAAGACCACGAAGACGACGGAGACGATGACGAAGGTTCTCTCATTTTTTGAAAATAGGGCTCCCCAGGTTTCATTTTTTTAAATATAAGGGTGTTTGCATTCGTTCAAATCGTCTCTCTGTCCCCTCCCTAGCTACGGGAAGAAATTATCCTAGCTATCCATTTTCGACTTTTTTTTTTTTTTTTTTTTTTTTTTTTTTTTTTTTTTTCTTTATAGGGTCACTCAGATCTCATTTTTTTAAAAATAAGGGTGTTTGCATCCGTTCATATCGTGTCTCTGTCCCTTCCTCTGCCTACTTGAAAAAGACGACGCAGACGAAGACGACGTACACGAAGACGATGAAGACGAAGACCACGAAGACGACGGAGACGATGACGAAGGTTCTATCATTTTTTGAAAATAGGGCTCCCCAGGTTTCATTTTTTTAAAAATAAGGGTGTTTGCATCCGTTCATATCGTCTCTCTGTCCCTTCCTCTGCCTACTTGAAAAAGACGACGCAGACGAAGACGACGCACACGAAGACGATGAAGACGAAGACCACGAAGACGACGGAGACGATGACGAAGGTTCTATCATTTTTTGAAATAGGGCTCCCCAGGTTTCATTTTTTTAAAAATAAGGGTGTTTGCATTCGTTCAAATCGTCTCTCTGTCCCCTCCCCTACCTACTGGAAGAAATTATCCTAGCTATCCATTTTCGACTTTTTTTTTTTTTTTTTTTTTTTTTTTTTTTTTTTTTTTCTTTATAGGGTCACTCAGATCTCATTTTTTTAAAAATAAGGGTGTTTGCATCCGTTCATATCGTCTCTCTGTCCCCTTCCTCTGCCTACTTGAAAAAGACGACGCAGACGAAGACGACGCAGACGAAGACGACGTACACGAAGACGATGAAGACGAAGACCACGAAGACGACGGAGACGATGACGAAGGTTCTATCATTTTTTGAAAATAGGGCTCCCCAGGTTTCATTTTTTTAAAAATAAGGGTGTTTGCATCCGTTCATATCGTCTCTCTGTCCCTTCCTCTGCCTACTTGAAAAAGACGACGCAGACGAAGACGACGCACACGGAGACGATGAAGACGAAGACCACGAAGACGACGGAGACGATGACGAAGGTTCTATCATTTTTTGAAAATAGGGCTCCCGAGGTTTCATTTTTTTTAAAATAAGGGTGTTTGCATCCGTTCATATCGTCTCTCTGTCCCTTCCTCTGCCTACTTGAAAAAGACGACGCAGACGAAGACGACGCACACGAAGACGATGAAGACGAAGACC
The DNA here is from genome assembly GCF_036898095.1 of Palaemon carinicauda. Taxonomy (NCBI): domain Eukaryota; kingdom Metazoa; phylum Arthropoda; class Malacostraca; order Decapoda; family Palaemonidae; genus Palaemon; species Palaemon carinicauda. Next base: position 18,777,814 of record NC_090755.1, on the reverse strand, counting down.
ACGAAGACGACGGAGACGATGACGAAGGTTCTATCATTTTTTGAAAATAGGGCTCCCCAGGTTTCATTTTTTTAAAAATAAGGGTGTTTGCATCCGTTCATATCGTCTCTCTGTCCCTTCCTCTGCCTACTTGAAAAAGTCGACACAGACGAAGACGACGCACACGAACACGATGAAGACGAAGACCACGAAGACGACGGAGACGATGACGAAGGTTCTATCATTTTTTGAAAATAGGGCTCCCCAGGTTTCATTTTTTTAAAAATAAGGGTGTTTACATTCGTTCAAATCGTCTCTCTGTCCCCTCCCCTACCTACGGGAAGAAATTATCCTAGCTATCCATTTTCGACTCCTTTTTTTTTTTTTTTTTTTTTTTTTTTTCTTTATAGGGTCACTCAGATCTCATTTTTTTAAAAATAAGGGTGTTTGCATCCGTTCATATCGTGTCTCTGTCCCTTCCTCTGCCTACTTGAAAAAGACGACGCAGACGAAGACGACGTACACGAAGACGATGAAGACGAAGACCACGAAGACGACGGAGACGATGACGAAGGTTCTATCATTTTTTGAAAATAGGGCTCCCCAGGTTTCATTTTTTTAAAAATAAGGGTGTTTGCATCCGTTCATATCGTCTCTCTGTCCCTTCCTCTGCCTACTTGAAAAAGTCGACACAGACGAAGACGACGCACACGAACACGATGAAGACGAAGACCACGAAGACGACGGAGACGATGACGAAGGTTCTATCATTTTTTGAAAATAGGGCTCCCCAGGTTTCATTTTTTTAAAAATAAGGGTGTTTACATTCGTTCAAATCGTCTCTCTGTCCCCCTCCCCTACCTACGGGAAGAAATTATCCTAGCTATCCATTTTCGACTCTTTTTTTTTTTTTTTTTTTTTTTTTTTTTTTCTTTATAGGGTCACTCAGATCTCATTTTTTTAAAGATAAGGGTGTTTGCATCCGTTCATATCGTGTCTCTGTCCCTTCCTCTGCCTACTTGAAAAAGACGACGCAGACGAAGACGACGTACACGAAGACGATGAAGACGAAGACCACGAAGACGACGGAGACGATGACGAAGGTTCTATCATTTTTTGAAAATAGGGCTCCCCAGGTTTCATTTTTTTAAAATAAGGGTGTTTGCATCCGTTCATATCGTCTCTCTGTCCCTTCCTCTGCCTACTTGAAAAAGTCGACACAGACGAAGACGACGCACACGAACACGATGAAGACGAAGACCACGAAGACGACGGAGACGATGACGAAGGTTCTATCATTTTTTGAAAATAGGGCTCCCCAGGTTTCATTTTTTTAAAAATAAGGGTGTTTACATTCGTTCAAATCGTCTCTCTGTCCCCTCCCCCTACCTACGGGAAGAAATTATCCTAGCTATCCATTTTCGACTCTTTTTTTTTTTTTTTTTTTTTTTTTTTTTTCTTTATAGGGTCACTCAGATCTCATTTTTTTAAAAATAAGGGTGTTTGCATCCGTTCATATCGTGTCTCTGTCCCTTCCTCTGCCTACTTGAAAAAGACGACGCAGACGAAGACGACGTACACGAAGACGATGAAGACGAAGACCACGAAGACGACTGAGACGATGACGAAGGTTCTATCATTTTTTGAAAATAGGGCTCCCCAGGATTCATTTTTTTAAAAATAAGGGTGTTTGCATTCGTTCAAATCGTCTCTCTGTCCCCTCCCCTACCTACTGGAAGAAATTATCCTAGCTATCCGTTTTCGACTTTTTTTTTTTTTTTTTTTTTTCTTTTTTTTTTCTTTATAGGGTCACTCAGATCTCATTTTTTTAAAAATAAGGGTGTTTGCATCCGTTCATATCGTCTCTCTGTCCCTTCCTCTGCCTACTTGAAAAAGACGACGCAGACGAAGACGACGTACACGAAGACGATGAAGACGAAGACCACGAAGACGACGGAGACGATGACGAAGGTTCTATCATTTTTTGAAAATAGGGCTCCCCAGGTTTCATTTTTTTAAAAATAAGGGTGTTTGCATCCGTTCATATCGTCTCTCTGTCCCTTCCTCTGCCTACTTGAAAAAGACGACGCAGACGAAGACGACGCACACGAACACGATGAAGAGGAAGACCACGAAGACGACGGAGACGATGACGAAGGTTCTATCATTTTTTGAAAATAGGGCTCCCCAGGTTTCATTTTTTTAAAAATAAGGGTGTTTGCATCCGTTCATATCGTCTCTCTGTCCCTTCCTCTGCCTACTTGAAAAACACGACGCAGACGAAGATGACGCACACGGAGACGATGAAGACGAAGACCATGAAGACGACGGAGACGATGAAGACGAAGACCACGAAGACGACGGAGACGATGACGAAGGTTCTATCATTTTTTGAAAATAGGGTTCCCCAGGTTTCATTTTTTTAAAAATAAGGGTGTTTGCATCCGTTCATATCGTCTCTCTGTCCCTTCCTCTGCCTACTTGAAAAAGACGACGCAGACGAAGACGACGCACACGAACACGATGAAGAGGAAGACCACGAAGACGACGGAGACGATGACGAAGGTTCTATCATTTTTGAAAATAGGGCTCCCCAGGTTTCATTTTTTTAAAAATAAGGGTGTTTGCATCCGTTCATATCGTCCTCTCTGTCCCTTCCTCTGCCTACTTGAAAAAGACGACACAGACGAAGACGACGCACACGACACGATGAAGACGAAGACCACGAAGACGACGGAGACGATGACGAAGGTTCTCTCATTTTTTGAAAATAGGGCTCCCCAGGTTTCATTTTTTTAAATATAAGGGTGTTTGCATTCGTTCAAATCGTCTCTCTGTCCCCTCCCCTAGCTACGGGAAGAAATTATCCTAGCTATCCATTTTCGACTTTTTTTTTTTTTTTTTTTTTTTTTTTCTTTTTTTTTTTTTCTTTATAGGGTCACTCAGATCTCATTTTTTTAAAAATAAGGGTGTTTGCATCCGTTCATATCGTGTCTCTGTCCCTTCCTCTGCCTACTTGAAAAAGACGACGCAGACGAAGACGACGTACACGAAGACGATGAAGACGAAGACCACGAAGACGACGGAGACGATGACGAAGGTTCTATCATTTTTTGAAAATAGGGCTCCCCAGGTTTCATTTTTTTAAAAATAAGGGTGTTTGCATCCGTTCATATCGTCTCTCTGTCCCTTCCTCTGCCTACTTGAAAAAGACGACGCAGACGAAGACGACGCACACGAAGACGATGAAGACGAAGACCACGAAGACGACGGAGACGATGACGAAGGTTCTATCATTTTTTGAAAATAGGGCTCCCCAGGTTTCATTTTTTTTAAAAATAAGGGTGTTTGCATTCGTTCAAATCGTCTCTCTGTCCCCTCCCCTACCTACTGGAAGAAATTATCCTAGCTATCCATTTTCGACTTTTTTTTTTTTTTTTTTTTTTTTTTTTTTTTTTTTTTTTTTTTTCTTTATAGGGTCACTCAGATCTCATTTTTTTAAAAATAAGGGTGTTTGCATCCGTTCATATCGTCTCTCTGTCCCTTCCTCTGCCTACTTGAAAAAGACGACGCAGACGAAGACGACGCAGACGAAGACGACGTACACGAAGACGATGAAGACGAAGACCACGAAGACGACGGAGACGATGACGAAGGTTCTATCATTTTTTGAAAATAGGGCTCCCCAGGTTTCATTTTTTTAAAAATAAGGGTGTTTGCATCCGTTCATATCGTCTCTCTGTCCCTTCCTCTGCCTACTTGAAAAAGACGACGCAGACGAAGACGACGCACACGGAGACGATGAAGACGAAGACCACGAAGACGACGGAGACGATGACGAAGGTTCTATCATTTTTTGAAAATAGGGCTCCCGAGGTTTCATTTTTTTTAAAATAAGGGTGTTTGCATCCGTTCATATCGTCTCTCTGTCCCTTCCTCTGCCTACTTGAAAAAGACGACGCAGACGAAGACGACGCACACGAAGACGATGAAGACGAAGACCACGAAGACGACGGAGACGATGACGAAGGTTCTATCATTTTTTGAAAATAGGGCTCCCCAGGTTTCATTTTTTTAAAAATAAGGGTGTTTGCATCCGTTCATATCGTCTCTCTGTCCCTTCCTCTGCCTACTTGAAAAAGTCGACACAGACGAAGACGACGCACACGAACACGATGAAGACGAAGACCACGAAGACGACGGAGACGATGACGAAGGTTCTATCATTTTTTGAAAATAGGGCTCCCCAGGTTTCATTTTTTTAAAAATAAGGGTGTTTACATTCGTTCAAATCGTCTCTCTGTCCCCTCCCCTACCTACGGGAAGAAATTATCCTAGCTATCCATTTTCGACTCTTTTTTTTTTTTTTTTTTTTTTTTTTTTTTCTTTATAGGGTCACTCAGATCTCATTTTTTTAAAAATAAGGGTGTTTGCATCCGTTCATATCGTGTCTCTGTCCCTTCCTCTGCCTACTTGAAAAAGACGACGCAGACGAAGACGACGTACACGAAGACGATGAAGACGAAGACCACGAAGACGACGGAGACGATGACGAAGGTTCTATCATTTTTTGAAAATAGGGCTCCCCAGGTTTCATTTTTTTAAAAATAAGGGTGTTTGCATCCGTTCATATCGTCTCTCTGTCCCTTCCTCTGCCTACTTGAAAAAGTCGACACAGACGAAGACGACGCACACGAACACGATGAAGACGAAGACCACGAAGACGACGGAGACGATGACGAAGGTTCTATCATTTTTTGAAAATAGGGCTCCCCAGGTTTCATTTTTTTAAAAATAAGGGTGTTTACATTCGTTCAAATCGTCTCTCTGTCCCCTCCCCTACCTACGGGAAGAAATTATCCTAGCTATCCATTTTCGACTCTTTTTTTTTTTTTTTTTTTTTTTTTTTTTTTTCTTTATAGGGTCACTCAGATCTCATTTTTTTAAAGATAAGGGTGTTTGCATCCGTTCATATCGTGTCTCTGTCCCTTCCTCTGCCTACTTGAAAAAGACGACGCAGACGAAGACGACGTACACGAAGACGATGAAGACGAAGACCACGAAGACGACGGAGACGATGACGAAGGTTCTATCATTTTTTGAAAATAGGGCTCCCCAGGTTTCATTTTTTTAAAAATAAGGGTGTTTGCATCCGTTCATATCGTCTCTCTGTCCCTTCCTCTGCCTACTTGAAAAAGTCGACACAGACGAAGACGACGCACACGAACACGATGAAGACGAAGACCACGAAGACGACGGAGACGATGACGAAGGTTCTATCATTTTTTGAAAATAGGGCTCCCCAGGTTTCATTTTTTTAAAAATAAGGGTGTTTACATTCGTTCAAATCGTCTCTCTGTCCCCTCCCCTACCTACGGGAAGAAATTATCCTAGCTATCCATTTTCGACTCTTTTTTTTTTTTTTTTTTTTTTTTTTTTTTCTTTATAGGGTCACTCAGATCTCATTTTTTTAAAAATAAGGGTGTTTGCATCCGTTCATATCGTGTCTCTGTCCCTTCCTCTGCCTACTTGAAAAAGACGACGCAGACGAAGACGACGTACACGAAGACGATGAAGACGAAGACCACGAAGACGACTGAGACGATGACGAAGGTTCTATCATTTTTTGAAAATAGGGCTCCCCAGGATTCATTTTTTTAAAAATAAGGGTGTTTGCATTCGTTCAAATCGTCTCTCTGTCCCCTCCCCTACCTACTGGAAGAAATTATCCTAGCTATCCGTTTTCGACTTTTTTTTTTTTTTTTTTTTTTTCTTTTTTTTTTTTCTTTATAGGGTCACTCAGATCTCATTTTTTTAAAAATAAGGGTGTTTGCATCCGTTCATATCGTCTCTCTGTCCCTTCCTCTGCCTACTTGAAAAAGACGACGCAGACGAAGACGACGTACACGAAGACGATGAAGACGAAGACCACGAAGACGACGGAGACGATGACGAAGGTTCTATCATTTTTTGAAAATAGGGCTCCCCAGGTTTCATTTTTTTAAAAATAAGGGTGTTTGCATCCGTTCATATCGTCTCTCTGTCCCTTCCTCTGCCTACTTGAAAAAGACGACGCAGACGAAGACGACGCACACGAACACGATGAAGAGGAAGACCACGAAGACGACGGAGACGATGACGAAGGTTCTATCATTTTTTGAAAATAGGGCTCCCCAGGTTTCATTTTTTTAAAAATAAGGGTGTTTGCATCCGTTCATATCGTCTCTCTGTCCCTTCCTCTGCCTACTTGAAAAACACGACGCAGACGAAGATGACGCACACGGAGACGATGAAGACGAAGACCATGAAGACGACGGAGACGATGAAGACGAAGACCACGAAGACGACGGAGACGATGACGAAGGTTCTATCATTTTTTGAAAATAGGGTTCCCCAGGTTTCATTTTTTTAAAAATAAGGGTGTTTGCATCCGTTCATATCGTCTCTCTGTCCCTTCCTCTGCCTACTTGAAAAAGACGACGCAGACGAAGACGACGCACACGAACACGATGAAGAGGAAGACCACGAAGACGACGGAGACGATGACGAAGGTTCTATCATTTTTTGAAAATAGGGCTCCCCAGGTTTCATTTTTTTAAAAATAAGGGTGTTTGCATCCGTTCATATCGTCTCTCTGTCCCTTCCTCTGCCTACTTGAAAAAGACGACACAGACGAAGACGACGCACACGAACACGATGAAGACGAAGACCACGAAGACGACGGAGACGATGACGAAGGTTCTCTCATTTTTTGAAAATAGGGCTCCCCAGGTTTCATTTTTTTAAATATAAGGGTGTTTGCATTCGTTCAAATCGTCTCTCTGTCCCCTCCCCTAGCTACGGGAAGAAATTATCCTAGCTATCCATTTTCGACTTTTTTTTTTTTTTTTTTTTTTTTTTTTTTTTTTTTTTTTTTCTTTATAGGGTCACTCAGATCTCATTTTTTTAAAAATAAGGGTGTTTGCATCCGTTCATATCGTGTCTCTGTCCCTTCCTCTGCCTACTTGAAAAAGACGACGCAGACGAAGACGACGTACACGAAGACGATGAAGACGAAGACCACGAAGACGACGGAGACGATGACGAAGGTTCTATCATTTTTTGAAAATAGGGCTCCCCAGGTTTCATTTTTTTAAAAATAAGGGTGTTTGCATCCGTTCATATCGTCTCTCTGTCCCTTCCTCTGCCTACTTGAAAAAGACGACGCAGACGAAGACGACGCACACGAAGACGATGAAGACGAAGACCACGAAGACGACGGAGACGATGACGAAGGTTCTATCATTTTTTGAAAATAGGGCTCCCCAGGTTTCATTTTTTTAAAATAAGGGTTTTGCATTCTTCAGAATCGTTCTCTGTCCCCTCCCCTACTACTGGAAGAAATTATCCTAGCTATCCATTTTCGACTTTTTTTTTTCATTTTTTTTTTTTTTTTTTTTTTTTTTTTTTTTTTTTTTTTTTTTTTTTTTTTTTTTTTTTTTTAGGTATAAATTATTTTTTTAGGTATAAATTATTGATCCTATATTATAAAAAATTACTTGAAATATATAGATATTTTTTGGCTTGGAATTGTTAGTTTATAGAATTTTGTTACTTTGAAAGTCCGATACATTATTAGTTTTTTCTCTGTAGGCTTCTACTATTTATGGTTAGTCTTCTCCTCTAGAATGCTTTGTTAGAAATTCTGAGTAAACAAGAATCAACCATTCCTGAAGTGTTTACCTAATCAGAATAGGTAAAATAAAAAAAGTAAAATTCATAGTTATTTGCATTTCAATCTGATTATATGAACACGCGATAAATCCTGGAAAATACAACCATGGAGTAAACCCCGTTTACTCCATATATTGTTAATTTATTCTCATCATTTATTTATTTCCTTATTTCCTTTCCTCACTGGGCTACTTTTCCCTGTTGGAGCCCTTGGGCTTATAGCATCTTGCTTTTTCAACTAGGGTTGTAGCTTGGCCAGTAATAATAATAATAATAATAATAATAATAATAATAATAATAATAATAATAATAATAATAATAGACTTTTATTATAAAAAAGTACAATTTAATTCGGTTGTCCTTAAATGGTCCTTGCTTAACTAGCCGTGATTTGTTCATGAATCTCGCAATGCGTGGAACGCGCAGAATTCAATTTCCATTTTGCAACTTTTTTTTAATCATGTCCCCTTAATCCTCTCAATTCCCTTCTCCCTTCATTCTCAATGACACATAAATATATTCAATGCACTCACCTTATATTGGACAATTGATTAGAACGGGGATTAGGTCTTTTTAATATTTGTAATTGGAAATAACTTTCCCCCTTGAATGCCTTAGCTAGTATTATTAATGTATAGTAGCTTTGTGACCTGTATTCAGAAAGTGTCGTCAGTTTTTTGTATATATGGATTACAAAGTATAATGTTATTGGGCATATTCTTCAATCATGCTACCCGCAAGGGATACTTTCTGACGAAAGCCGATAAATGAATGTCCATCACTGACCTGAGAAACTATACCGGAAAAGTGGCAATTTTGTGTCTCGTTTCTTTTGAGACCAGTTTCTAACTACCTCCCGGTAATCTGAAACCAGTTTCAAGTTAGCGGAGGGTAGCTTGAAACTGGGGTTAACTTGAAACCTTGGAGGAAAAATCCCCTTAGCTTGAAACCTTTACACCGGGATGACCTGATTATGAGTTTTATTGGAATTAAACTTGTGATATTTTGGATATAATATCAAGAAAGGAAAAGGAAAGGAATTGAAATATAATACTTTAGGGAGTCTCAATGACATATAAATGTTAGATTATAGAATTAGGAGGAAGAGAATGAAAAGTTGTTAATAAGTATTGAGTATTTAGATTACATGGTAATGAAGAGAGGCGATTAGATGTTTGCTTTATAGGGTAATTGACTATTGGATATACAATGTTTCTCCAAATAAAATTGACCAGATATATTTAAGAAAGAGAAAATCA
>NC_090755.1:18753863-18763863 GCF_036898095.1 Palaemon carinicauda | reverse complement strand
ATGTCTTGATGATATTATTATTGTTATGGTTATTAATGCTAATATTGACACTGTTGTTATTTATGTTTATTTTTGTAAATACTCAATATTTTCCTTGAAGAAGTCTCAACGGTAATAGCGTTCAATGAAAGCCTTTATGGAGTAAGAGCAAACAAAACTGAATTGCAGATTACTCCATAGAAACTCTCCATGTAATCCTTCCAGCAAACAAAATTTCCCAATAAGTTACCCTGTAAACTTTCTCAGCCAATTTCCCCTAGAAGGACTACGAATACTATTGGCAGCATTTTAGAACTGGTTCTCTAGATCAGAAAGTCTTCCTGAAATAGGAGTCACTTGCATCATATCATTGCAGAAATGCAGTTAAATGTCCTCACTTTATTCCTTTTTGTTCTGAATGTTACTTGAACTGTTTCTTAATTTTCAAATTCTTGGACTCTTGGTCACATATGGATTTAAAGACTCGTTTATTTTTCAAAAGTATATACTCAGCTAAATTACAAAAATATATAGTTCAACAATACGTTCAAAACATTATTTAAGTCAATTATTTCTTATATTCCTTACAACTAAACACACAAATCTAGACTTGATGAAAGTGTTTGTGTATTGTCATGACCAGCAAAGCTGTATTAGTCAGGGCCCCAGTACTTTATTGGTTTGCTTTGAGCAACAAGTCCAAAGTCTCCCATCTTCACCCATCCGTACAGGCCACCGGGTTGATGAAAACTGACCAAACACCACTCATGAAAAAAAAGACTTATCTGAGGCTATTGTCCTGCAGTGAACTAGACACAGCAGCATTTGCTGGTGTTTTTGTTGTTGTTTTTAGGTATATATATATATATATATATATATATATATATATATATATATATATATATGCTTGTATGTGTGTACATATATATATATATATATATATATATATATATATATATATATATATATATATATATATATATATATATATATATATATATATATATATATATATATATATATATATATATATATATATATATATATTGGTATTAGGTATTACCGTAATAATCTTAAAGTTTAAGTTTTGACAAGACAGTCTTGCCAGAGACTTTTGTTGGCCTCCTCTCCGGTATTTTAGTATAAATTTAAATATGTATTACTAACCCCACCTGTTGTATTCTTTATCAAAGCTACAAAGGATTATGGAGTTCGACTAGCAGTTTCTTCGTCAGTTTGTTTATGCTGTCGTCATAGGGGAGAATGTTTTCTTCCTCGCCAGGGAGAAAGATAAAAGACATTTCGGGATAGACTTGAATGCCTCCTACACCTTTTTACTACAGCTTTTATTTGGATTACCTCATCTTGGATCCTCGGAATTACCTTAAGGGTAGTTTGCTCAGGAACCGCCACCCACGGTGTATCTGAGCTTTTCAGCCTTGACTTGGCTAGTGATGGGTGTGGACTTCTTGCGGGCTCAGGCTGTTGTCCAGGATTTGTTCCCGGTCGAGCGGACGCAGGAGGGGCACCTCTGCAGCACGTCTTTTCGTCTATGCAGCTGTGTGGGGAGCTTGATAACTTGTTAGGAGGCATGTTGGGAGATTGAGTCCAGGTAATAATTTTCTAGAAATTTTATTTTTGAGAGGACGTTGCTGTGCCTATGCCTCGTGTTTACCTGTTTTCCAGTACACCCTCTGAAGGCAGTGCTTTGATGTGTGACTGTTTATTTTGCCGGGAATTTATGCCAGAGTTCCCTGAGGCTTTAAATATTAGCCTAGCACCGGGAGACGCCCGCCGTGTTGTAAATAATACTTCGTTCTTTCTGTAGTTGGAAAGTTTGGTTTTCTTTTGTAACATTATATATATATATATATATATATATATATATATATATATATATATATATATATATATATATATATATATATATATATATATATATATATATATATATAAACATAAACATAAACATAAACATAAACATAAACATATATATATATATATATATATATATATATATATATATATATATATATATATATATATATATATATATATATATATATATATATATATATATATATATATATATATATATTAGAGTAAAGTAAATTTCTCATTTGTTTAAGTCAACCTTGTTCTAGTTTTTGGTGGTTTCCACTATAGCTTAAAGTAGTTTTAAAGTGGTGTGTTGTTGATTGTTTCTCGCCTACTCCCCGCTTAATTACCTTGTTTTGAACTATAGTGTTAATAATTGTATTTTGTTTGCCCGAATGATGAAGAAAGAGTGTTTGATGTCGGAGGTGGGTGCTCGGACAGAAGACAGTTCGGGCTTAAGCGTTCCCCCAACAACATACCCTAAGCTGCTTACGAAATTGAAATATTGGATGACGATGTTTAGGCTTGTGATTTGGACTACGCTTTTGTGTTGATCCTCGCCTTGGTTTATAGTGTGCAGGTGCTCTTTTCACCTGCGACTCGAGTAGTTCCTCGCATCTACGCCAGTTTAGTGTACTTTGGAGAGAGACTCGCAGGTGCTCCTGTCACTTGCGACTTGAGTCTGCTCTGCCGTTCCCTGATGCTAAGGAGTACCCAGGGAGTTGGCTTCGTCTCTGGCTTACTGGCCCCGTCGTCTCTTGTCAGCTGCAGCGGTGTTGGGAGCTTGCTAGCTCGTGAGGTGGCCTGTAGGGAGGCTGTTGCCAGGTAAGACCTTGTATCTCTGTTTATCGAGTAGAGATCGATACACCTGGCGGGTTCTAACCTGTCGTACTGTTCCTGCCCTGCTTGCTGGTAGGAGGAGTGGGTAACTGCCTTGAATTTTGTCTCCTCTATATTATTATTTTAAAGTGAGGAGAACTAAAGTCTTTTGTGTGTAAGCTAAGATAATTATGTATATATATATATTTTGGTGAAGGTTTTTGTGTGTGTTTAGACGTGTTTCTAGGTAGGATTTATAATTGTTTTCTTGAATTTAGTTTTATAGTAATGTCTGGTCTGGCCAGCTAAGTTGTGGGATCCAAACTAGTTAAACATTTATAATGTTTATTTCTTATATCTTGGTTAGGATTTAGTTTATTAATTTTAGGGAATCCATAGTGATTCAAATTATGTGTATTTGTTATTTCTGGTCATCTGGTTGTGATATTTGCTATATCAGATAAGGTTGACGTAAAGTTTTGTTAGTATTAAGTAATAAATATTGTTAAGTTTTATTGAGTGTTTTGTTTCCGCTGACCTTTAGCCCTGAGTATTATTACTGACAACAATCAATGAAAGAACTTTAGTTACGCCTCCCAGGGGTCGTAACAAAATTGGCGACCGTGACAGGATTGTTCTCTTGGTCAGTAGAACGGCACTTGGTTAATTTGACAATATTTCTTTTGTTATTGTAGTGTATTACCTTTCTCCCCTGATAAATTGGGTATAATGGAGGATTTTGTATTTGATCCGGCCAAATTTTTAGGGTCGGTAGACTGCATTAAGCATTTGCCTGTGTTAAATAGGAAAAAATTAGTTGAGTGTGCTTAATGGTTAGGTGTTCCGCTGAAGCCTGCGGGCACTAAAAGATAGGTCCTAATTGCGATTCGTGATAGGATTTCTCATGATTTAGCCGAGGCCGAAAATTATATTGGCGAATGTAGAGAGGGTAGTGATGGTGAAGGTAGTGTATTTGAGGGAGATTCAGAGGATGAACAAGTGAGCCTGAAAGTGGGTTTAACGCTTTTTGATGATCCTCCCCGAACAGGTATTATTTTTTAAGGTCCCTCCGATTTTACCAAAGCTAATGGGTTAACAAAGACCATTTTTCCTATTTTGAATTCTAGGCCAGAGGAACCCCTAGCTTCAGTTCCTGTTTTGGGAGAGACCAAGGAGGAAATGGAATTTAAGTTAATCTGTAAAAGAATAGAATTAAGGAAACTAGAGTTTGAGAAGAACGAGAGGGCAAGGCATCACGAGTTGGAGGTGGCAAATATAAAGTTACAGATGGCTAGGTTGCAGGGGACCAACATGATCAGTTCCCCCAAGAGTAATTATAATGACCGGTTTAATTTGGGTGCTGCTTTATAATTGGTGCTAGTGTTTGACGAAAAGAGCGTCCCTTTCTTCAAGGCATTTGAGAGAGTTGCCACTCGATTGTCTTGGCCCTCGGAAATGTGGACTGTGTTAATTCAATGCAGGTTGGTGGGCAAGGCAATCCGGGTGTACAATGCCTTGGAGGAAGGAATTGCACGGGATTACCAGAAGGTCAAAACACTGGTCCTTAAAGCGTATGATTTGGTACCTGAGGCTTATAGGTTAAAGTTTAGGAATGATAACAAACACCCTTCTAAGTCATTTGTCGAATTTGCTCGGCTCAAGGAAAATCAATTCAACGACTGGATAAAGAGTCGCCAGGTAGTGTCATTTGCGGCATTAAGAGAAATGTTACTCCCCGGAGACTTCAAGAAGGCTTGTAGCAAGGAGTTAAGAGTTCATCTTGAGGAGGTAAAGGTTGTGAAAGTTAGTAATGCAGCCCAATTGGCCGATGAATATTTCTTGACTCATCGTTCTGGGGCGTGTAATTTTAATTATCCGAGTAGGAATGATCCCTCTACTCGTGTAAGTAATAATTTTAATAGAGTAGAACCCTCATCATCTGTTTCTAAAGGTAATACAAGTTCTTTTCCAGGTAATAATAATGTTGGAATCTCGGGAGGGCCTCCTTCTCCACGTAGATTTGCTAACAGGGGTATGAATATTTCCAGTAACTATAACAATAATAGGAATAATAACCAAGGTTCTGGACGACAAAGAACCTGTTTCTGGTGCAACAAACCAGGTCAATTCCAGAACCAATGCCATGCCCGTAGGAGGTATTTAGAGAGAAATGGACAGAATCATATTTCATTAATTTCAAACAGGTCTGACTCTAAAGATAAGGGTGAAAAACCGTCAGTAGTTGGCAGTACTGTAGACAGTAATGATAATCCCTCCGCTAGTAATAAGAATTCCTGACTGAATTTTGATAAATATGTCTGGCCAGGTAAAATAACCCTTAAATCGGGCACCATCAATGTAAAGTTTTTGAGAGACAATGGGTCCGCTTGGTCTCTGGTTGAATGGTTTAAGAGAGTTTTCAAGTAATTATGTTGTTCTGGGAGGGTTCCCGAACACGGTTGTATCTGCTCCACTGGTGGATGATAGGTTGTCTTTTCCCGGATATGATAAAGTTACAGAGTTGGCCGTTGTCGATAATCTCCGCATCCCTGGTATTGACGGCATTTTGGGAAATGATAAGCTCAATAAGAAAGGTCGTGAATTATTTCCCATTTTGTCCGTCGTGGCTTATCCTGTTTCTGTAACAACCCGTGCTGCGGCCAGAGCTGCTAAAATAGATAATGATGATGGATTGTTACTTAGTAGTTTAGAAGTAGATGTAGAAAGACCCGGGTCTGTAGATAGTACAAGTAATCCTGTTATTATTAATGTTTTGAAACTTAATTGGGACCGTTCAGCTTTCATTAGGGCCAGAAAGCTGAATTTAATTTTGAGTTAGGGGATATTAGTGATCTGACTAGGTCTCGGTTTGGTTTAATTCGTAATATATTTTACCGATTTAGTAGACCAGCAAGTGATGATCCGAGTAAGACTTCTCGGATCGAACAAATGGTGGTCCCTTCTCAGTTCCGTAAATCAGTATTAAGTCTCGCTCACGATAATTTCCTTTCAGGTCATTTTGGGGTATGGAAAACTTTTCATAAATTGGCCCAGTATTGTTGGTGGCCTGGGATGAAATTATCAGTAAAACCTAATGTGAAAGAGTGTGAGGTTTGTCAGGTAATGGGAAAACCTAATCAAATTATTCCGAAGGCTCCTCTAAATCCTATTCCTGTTATCGGAGAGCCGTTCTCGGAATTGGTAATAGATGTAGTTGGTCCCTTACCAAAAACTAAATCTGGGTATGTTTATATATTGACAATTATGGATAGAGCCTCTAGATTTCCCGAAGCTTTCCCTTTGAGAAGAATAACCTCTAAAGTAGTTTTTGAGAAATTAATTGAATTCTTTTCTTGGTACGGTCTACCTCGTGTTATTCAAACCGATTGTGATACGAATTTCACGAGTAAAATGTTCAGAGGTAAATGTGCTGAACTGGCCATTCGACATACTACAAGCGTTCCGTACCATCAGGAGAGTCGGGGTGTGGTGGAGAGGTTTCACCAAACTTTTAAATCTATTTAAAAGAAAAATTGTTATAAACATGGCAGTGAGTGGGAAAAAGAACTTCCTCTCGCACTTTTTGTAATTAGGAATCATCCCATTGCCTCCATCGGTGTAGCTCCCTTCGAACTAATTTTTGGGCACAAAGTCCGTGGCCCTTTGGACATTTTTTGTGAAGCATTTGGGGCCGGTCGAAGGGGGGATATAAAAGTAGGAGAATTTGTGGATGATTTGAGTAAACGTATGGTGAGCGCCCGGAAGTTCGCGCGTGATAATTTAGGTTCTATGCAAAATAAAATGAAAACCAATTATGACAGAAATTTTGAAGCCCGTTCGTTTGAACCGGGGGAAATGGTGTTGGTTTTGAGTATGGAACCCGACAATTTTCTTGAACCTAGGTATAAGGGTCCGTGGAAAGTTTTGAGGAAGTTTTCTGAGGTGAACTTTGGGTCACGAGGTTGGGTTAGGTCAAGTAGCCCCGAAGCAAGCTAACCTTGAGGCTATTATCAATTTGAAAAGGCCATGTAATGTTAGAGAGGTGAGAAGAGTTCTGGGAATGACAGGGTATTATCGCTACTTTGTGCAGAATTTCTCAGACCTTGCTCAGTCTCTTACTAAGCTCTTAGAGAAGGGAAAAAAATATTATTGGTCTGATCAGTGTGAGGAAGCTTTTAATAAGCTTAAATCCATTCTAATGACTAAACCTATTCTGACTTCCCCAGATTTTCAGAAAGCTTTTGTAATAACGGTAGATACCAGTGATATAGGATTGGGTGGTGTCCTTTTTCAAAGGGATAATGAAGGAGAGGTACACCCCATATCTTATTTTAGCCGAAAATTATTGTCGGCTGAAAGACTGTATTCAACCATTGAAAAGGAGGCTTTTGCTCTGGTCCATACCCTATTACATTTTAAGCCTTATGTTACTAATTTTCTTTTACTGTAGAAATTGGGACTGATCATAATCCTCTGGTGTTTATAGAGCGGATGAAAGAGGACAACCAGAGGATTTTGCGTTGGGCTTTGTTCCTGCTGGAATTTAAATTAGTAATTAAGCATATTAAGGGTTCTGAAAATAAAATTCCTGACACACTCTCACGGAGTGGATAGGCCTGCCTTGCCTCCCTCGTAAGCTGCCCTGCTCGTTTCTCCAGTGTGTTAGGGTAAACAACCCTTTTAGTATATTTTAAATTGAGGTGTGTTTAGATAAATATCCTGCCTTTTTTTAGCGGGATTTTGTAGGTACTGTCCTAATTTGACATTGGGTGGTGAAATTTTGATAAAGCTATCTCTTGAACTTGTTGGTGTTGGTTAAGATTAAGTGATTTATCTTGTTTGTTGTCCTAGTTGTTTAATCCTTGTTTAGATTTTCATGTTAATGACCTTTGTTTTATTGTTTTCGTACCTGTTTTTCAGGTTGTGTATTTTTGGTAATTTAAGAAAATTTTTTTTTTTTTTATTTCGTGGAGGAAGGTATTAGAGTAAAGTAAATTTTCTATTAAAGTAAATTTCTCATTTGTTAAAGTCAACCTTGTTCTAGTTTTAAGTGGTTTCCACTATAGCTAAAAGTAGTTTTAAAGTGGTTTGTTGATGATTGTTTCTCACCTACTCCCCGCTTAATTACCTTGTTTTGAACTATAGTGTTAATAATTGTATTTTGTTTGCCCGAATGATGACGAAAGAGTATTGATGTCGGAGGTGGGTGCTCGGACAGAAGACAGTTCGGGCTTAAGCGTTCCCCCAACAACATACCCTAAGCTGCTTACGAAATTGAAATATTGGATGACGATGTTTAGGCTTGTGATTTGGACTACGCTTTTGTTGATCCTCGCCTTGGTTTATAGTGTGCAGGTGCTCTTTTCACCTGCGACTCGAGTAGTTCCTTTCATCTACGCCAGTTTAGTGTACTTTGGAGAGAGACTCGCAGGTGCTCCTGTCACTTGCGACTTGAGTCTGCTCTGCCGTTCCCTGACGCTAAGGAGTACCCAGGGAGTTGGCTTCGTCTCTGGCTTACTGGCCCCGTCGTCTCTTGTCAGCTGCAGCGGTGTTGGGAGCTTGCTAGCTCATATGGTGGCCTGTAGGGAGGCCGTTGCCAGGTAAGACCTTGTATCTCTGTTTATCGAGTAGAGATCAATATACCTGGCGGGTTCTAACCTGTCGTACTGTTCCTGCCCTGCTTGCTGGTAGGAGGAGTGGGTAACTGCCTTGAATTTTGTCTCCTCTATATTATTATTTTAAAGTGAGGAGAACTAATGTCTTTTGTGTGTAAGCTAAGATAATTATGTATATATATATTTTGGTGAAGGTTTTGTGTGTGTGTGTTTAGACGTGTTTCTAGGTAGGATTTATAATTGTTTTCTTGAATTTAGTTTTATAGTAATGTCTGGTCTGGCCACCTAAGTTGTGGGATCCAAACTAGTTAAACATTTATAATGTTTATTTCTTATATCTTGGTTAGGATTTAGTTTATTAATTTTAGGGAATCCATAGTAATTCAAATTATGTGTATTTGTTATTTCTGGTCATCTGGTTGTGATATTTTCTATATCAGACAAGGTTGACGTAAATATTTGTTAGTATTAAGTAATAAATATTGTTAAGTTTTATTGAGTGTTTTGTTTCCGCTGACCTTTAGCCCAGGGGTCGTAACAATATATATATATATATATATATATATATATATATATATATATATATATATATATATATATATATATATATATATAAATATATATATATATATATAATATATATATATATATTAACTTTATTAGTTTCTTTTCGTATGGAAAATGGCTTTTATTGAAGTTTGTGATTACTGTTATTAAGTATAAGGTTTATAGGTAGGAGTTAAAGTATTTCCTCACTGCTCTCCTCCTTCCTTCCTAATCTTATTTAGTAATAGGTAAGTGTTCTAAATTTGGGTGCCTGATTTATTGCTTATGTGTTATATATTTATTCATCTATCTTAGGGATTAATATTTTAGAGGTTAGGTCATTATTTCGGATTTTTATTCTAAAGACGTGATCTTTGGTCCTGTTGTCACAAGGCTGACCGATATTTGTTTGTTTTGTTAATTTCCATCTGTAGTTTTAAGTGTATATTAAACATTAAGTTTTTCTCATGTTTTCGTTACCATTGACCCTTTTTCATTGATCATTTAAAAACACTGACCTCTCTTTCCGAGTACTTTAAAAATCTTGCACAACGGCTTCACTCAAGGTCGTAACAATTGGAATATCTTCGAGTTCAAAACTATAATGATTGTTATATATTCAAGATAATATCTTTTAGTGGTATTTTACTTTGTGGGATATATAAATTTATTGAAAGATGTGTTAATGATGAATTAAATAAGACGAATCCAGTTCAATAATTTCACAAATATTTTACGAGGAAGAAAAAAATAATGGATACCGATATGACCAATTGTCTGATCGAGACACAAAGAACATTGCTTGGTTTGATTTTTATAATTTTTCCTTTTATTCTTATAATAAAGTCTTATTTCTTCATGTTAAAAGGAAACTTTCGGGAAGTCATGAAACATACCAGAAACGAAATCGATTTAAATATCATTGTCAATGAAAAATGTTAAGGCAGTATTTTGTTTCCATATTTGGGAAAAAGTATTTTAAATAAGTAAAACTTTTTATGATCAGTAGAGAAGAGACAAAATAGAGCTATATTTATTTATTTTATCAGTAAACGTAGTTATAAGAAAATTAGGATATCCTAGATCATTTATTCACACTTACCCTGAAGTTATTCTTTACATAATTATGATAAAATACTACTTTCCTGAAAGTCATAAAAAAG
>NC_090755.1:18752211-18753363 GCF_036898095.1 Palaemon carinicauda | reverse complement strand
GTCGTATAGTATATTGCTATTTCCAACTAGGGTTGTGGGCTTAGCTAGTAATAAAAATAATGATATACAGTATATATATATATATATATATATATATATATATATATATATATATTAAAATATTTTATTTTTTCTTGTTTCCTTTCTTCACTGGGCTAATTTCCTAGTTGGAGCACTTGGGCTTATAGCATCTTGTTTTTTCCAATTAGGGTTGTAGCTTAGGAAGTAATAATAATAATAATAATAATAATAATAATAATAATAATGACGTTTGATATAGAATCTGGAGCAGTTCTTAATCGTGAATGTGAAAGTATATAATTATTTACAATTTCAGGTTCAATACTTGACATTTATCATTTGTGGTTTACAAAACATCGGTTCCCATTGATTTTCATTTGGAGGAGATTTGAATCTGATAAACAAATTCGTATCCTTGTCCTTCTTCTTCGAGTTTTTATATAAACAGAAACTACATTAAGAATTTTACGTTAAAAAGAAAAATTCCTGAAATGTAATATATCAAAGTAATTATCTCCTCTCCCTCTCTCTCTCTCTCTCCTCTCTCCTCTCCCCTCTCCTCCTCCTCTCTCTCCTCTCTCTCTCAATCGGACGAGTTAGGTTAATGTTTCCGGTGGATAATTGATTATTATTATTATTATTATTTATTATTATTATTATTACTTGGTAATCTACATCCTCAGTTGGAAAAATCAGGAACCTATAAGCCCAGGGGCCCCAACAGGGAAAATAGCCCAGTGAGGAAAGGAAACAAAGAAAAATAAAATATTTAAATAACAGTAACAACATTAAAACAAATGTTAACCGTTAGAATGCTTATGATGCCATTTTTGTTTTCTTACTCGGCTTCGAAACAATAAAGGCCTATTATTTTTCTCCATTAAGTGGCTGCTATGTTAATGGCATCCATATTCCTACTTGGCATTCATTCTTTTTACCTCACTTGTCATTCCTTCAGACTGCTTTCATTCCGTTCGGCTGAAGTTAATCTCAAATGACGTCCAAAACCCTACTGGCCAGCAAGTGAAGCATGGCTGACCCTCACTAAGGGTTTAGTCTTTCCTTCTTCTTTTAATGTGCCTTTTTTTTCCCATTTGTATGCGGTAAACTACGGGTTGCGTTCTTTTGGAA
>NC_090755.1:18724711-18744711 GCF_036898095.1 Palaemon carinicauda | reverse complement strand
TGCTAGGCCAGGGACGTTTATTATTATTATTATTATTATTATTAATTATTATTATTATTATTATTAGCTAAGCTATAACCATAGTTGGAGAAGAATGATGCTATAAAGCCCAAGGGCTACAACAGGGAAAAGCAACACCAATGAGGAAAGAAATAAGGAAATGAACTACAAGAGAAACAATAGTGATCAAAATAAAATATTTTAAGATTATTAACAAACCATTGTTCTCTAGTCTTGGGTAGTACCATAGCCTCTGTACCATGGTGTTTCACACTGTCATGGGGTAGAATTCTCTTGCTTGAGGGTACACCTCGAGCACATTATTCTTACTTATTTCTCTTTTTTCCTTGTTTTGTTAAAGTTTTTTATAGTTTTATATAGGAGATATTTATTTCAATCTTGTTTCTGTTCTTGAAATATTTTATTTTTCCTTGTCTCCTTTCCTCCCTGGGGCTATTTTCCCCCTGTTGGAGCCCTTGGGCTTAAAGCATCCTGCTTTTTTCAACTAATGTTGTAGCTTAGCAAGTAATAATAATAAAACTATTAAAACTTCATAAAAATAAGAGAAAGAGAAAATAGAATAGTGTGCCCGAGTGTACCCTCAAGCAAGAGAAGTCTAACCCAAGACAGTGGAAGACCACGGTACAGAGGCTATGGCACTACCCAAGATTAGTACTATTAATATTTTTTTATGGGGGGGAAGCAGGATGTTATAAGCCCAATGTCTCCAGTATGGAAAATAGCCCAGTAGTGAGGAAAATAAATAAGGAAACTGATAGAAGTGTGTGTCTGAGTGTACCCTCAAGCAAGAGAACTCTAATCCAAGACAGTGAAAGACTAAGGTGCAGAGGTTATTATTATTATTGTTATTATTATTATTATTAGCAAAGCTTTAATCCTATTTGGAGAAGCAAGATGCTATAAGCCCAAGGGCTCCAATAGGCCACTATAGTCTTTTGTATGTTCGAATGAATCCCTTTGGTGTCAATAACCTTTTTTGGGCGTTTTGTTGGCCGGCATCTTTTTTAAAATCAGTAGATGACTCATTCAAAACAGATGAAAATCGAAGGGTTGTGAAAGTTTTTCCTGGGGAACATCACGATGATCACAATTTTTTTATTTTTTGTAATGGAATGAAACAAAGTAACAAAGAAATGTCGAAATGAAGCCTTGCAGAAGGAATATATATATCCAGTCCCTCCCGCTCTCCCCTCTCCCTCTCTACCTCTCTCCCTCTCTCCCTCTCTGTGACCTTTGCCGAGTATTTCAAGATTTCGTGAAAGGTCATCCGGAAAGGAAAGATGATGATAGTCTTATTATCGAATACATTTTCTGTTCTCCTCGCTTCGGACTTCTAACGGACGGACGCCTTCCTGTTTTGGGCCAAGCTGAGTCCCATCATTATTTAGATTGGTGTCTCTCCTCTTTCTTCTTCTTCTTCTTTTTCTTCTTCTTCTTCCCAAGATTAGTTTCAAGCCAGTGTTCCGTTTTTTTTTCTTTTTTTTAGCGCTTCCATTTTCAATGTTCTATTTGTATTTTATAGTTGATTTAGTTTCCAAAGTTTGTTTTTTTAAGTATTTTATATTTCGTTGTGATTTAATTGTGCATTTTTCATTGTCTTGTGTTTTATTTATGTTTCCCAGTTGTGCGAATGCTCCTTTATACATTATCTATTATTTTCCTCCTTTGTGTCCTATCTACTATTCGTAATTTCGCTGTATGTAAATGATAACATTTTAGAATTCAGCATTGTAACTCGCATTTACCTTACAAGCAATATATATATATATATATATATATATATATATATATATATATATATATATATATATATATATATATATATATATACAGTATATATATATATATATATATATATATATAATTCATATATATATATATATATATATATATATGTATATACATATATATATATATATATATATATATATATATATATATATATATATATTTATATATACATACTAGTTCACCAAACTTTCAACTGGGCTCCACAAGGCACTAAGAGAATTGGAAGACCCAGGCTTACATAGCTGAGGACTATGAAGCATGAAGTAGGAGATGATGAATGGAGAAGTATTGATATATATATATATATATATATATATATATATATATATATATATATATATATATATATATAGTTGGTGTGTGTGTGTGTGTGAGGAGAGAGGAGAGAGAGAGAGGAGAGAGAGAGAGAGAGGAGGAGAGAGGAGAGAGAGAGAGGAGAGAGAGTGTATCTCAAACTTAGCCAAATGTTACACCGTTTGCTCTTTTAAAGTGAATGTATGAGTTAGTCCTAAATATATGAAACTCCTACGTCAAAGAATCTCTCTCTCTCTCTCTCTCTCTCTCTCTCCTCTCTCTCCTCTCTCTCTCTCTCTCTCTCTCTCTCCTCTCTCTCTCTCTCCTTGTTGATACACCTTCATTTGATTGCATAAATTCCATTTTTTTTGGCACTTGATTCGTGTCATTAAACCCCCTTGTTTCATTTTATAAATTGTTCTTGTCAACTGATTTGCATATGGATGCAATATCTCGTGAGGACCTTTGTTTGCAACATTGAGCCTCGCAAATCAAAGACACTAAATATACTTGATTATAGAAACTGGAGACCTTATTCATCCTCCTGAATTTATGGCCATTCTTTTTCGAGAAGCCCCAAGGGATTTAAAGGTTCAAAGGCCGCTCATGAATGGCAGGGGCAAGGGACAATACCCTAGAGACTGACCATAATACATATGATCGCTTTAAAACCTTTAAATCCATTGGGCTTCTCGAAAAAGAATGGCCATGAATTCAGGAGGATAAATCAGGTCCTCAGTTCCTATAATCAAATTGGCCAAATTATACAGTGTCACTAAGGAGGGCCAGGCAATGGCTGCTGATGACTCAGCAGATAGACCTAAAGGCTCCTCCAAACCCCATCCTTAGCTCACAAGGATGGTGTGGTTGCAGCAACCAAAGGAACTTGCGTGTTTGAGCGGGACTCGAACCCCAGTCTGGCGTTCACCAGTCAGGGACGTGGTATTGTATCTATAGGTCCTATGACTATGCTCTAAAGTCTAAACTATCTCAGATTTTCGATTTTTTTTGCTGCTGGCTAGTACATTGGTAACGTGTTCGCCTAGCATTCGTATGGCAGCAGATCGATCCCAACCCGGGACCGTAAGTTTAGGCTGTTTTACTGGGGAGGCCACTGCTGTGGTTGGGCAACACAGTGGGGGTTTGGACTCGCTTGGCTGACGTTCTGGTGAGCATCTACTTAATGAAACTGGAACTGAAACCAGAACACCTTTAACATACCAGTTTGCTTGAGGGTTCTGGAGTTATTTGTCCAATAATGCTATTATTATTATTATTATTATTATTGCACCAACCAATGAATTACTGTTTTGTTCATTTTCTTTTAATCCATAATACAATTTGGATGATTTATTCTGTACATAATTTTTTTAATACCTATATGTACTGTGAAACCACTACTTTTTAAAAACGTCTTATTTTCCTTGCTGTGTATCTATGATTTTTCCCGCCTTTGTTTACATCTTGGCATATCGTAATATGACTCATTCACGCACAAAGGCTCTGAAACACGGACGTAGATGTCAAGGGTATTCTCAAACCTTCTATCTTCTTGAAGAAATTCGATCCAAGGATTATATTAAAGAAAAAAAAAAAGAAATCTTTCCCTACCCCTTCCACACTCTTCTTCTTCTTCTTCTTCTTCTTCTTCTTCTTCTTCTTCTTCTTCTTATTATTATTATTATTATTATTATTATTATTATTATTATTATTATTATTATTGCTTGCTAAGCTATAACCCTAAATGAAAAATTACGATGCTATAAGCTCAAGGGCTCCAACAGGGAAAATAGCTCAGTGAGGAAAGGAAAATGAGCTACAAGAGAAGTTTAAGAACAATAATAACATTAAACTAAATCTTTCATATATAAACTATAAAACCTTCAAAATGCCAAGAGGAAGAGAAACAAGACAGAATAGCATGCCCGACTGTACCCTCAAGCAAGAGAACTCCAACCCAAGACAGTGGAAGACCATGGTACAGAGGTTATGGCAATACCCAAGACTAAAGAACAATGGTTTGATTTTGGAGTGTCCTTCTCCTAGAAGAGCTGCTTACCATAGCTAAAGAGTCTCTTCTACCCCTTACTAAGAGGAAAGTAGCCACTGAACAAATGAAGCGCAGTAGTTAACACCTTGAGCGAAGAAGACTTATTTGGTAATTTCAGTGTTGTCAGGTCCTATGAGGAAAGAGGAGAATCTGTAAAGAATAGGCCAGACTATTCTGTGTATGTGTCGGGAAAGATGAAAGGAAACCGTAACCAGAGAGAAGGATCCAATGTAATTCTGTCAGTCCCGTCAAAGGACCCAATAACTCTCTGTGGTAGTATCTCAACGGATGGCTTAGTGCCCTCGACCAACCTACTACCTAGAAATATTCAGAAATATCCCTTATTTAACCCTACGTTTTGTGACTTTAATTCTTACTCTTAAGGATTTTATGGCGCCCGTTGGAAGTGGTCTCTTTATTTTGGGAGAGAGTGTTAATTTTAGCCTCACTGTTCTTTGCTGCTTCAAGAAGTGTGAAGAAGAGCCTTGAGATTTACTGTTGGTTAACTTTTCTATTAAGATTAAGAATCAGGTTTTGTTATTTTCCATGAGTCTCAGTTAGACCTGGTTTTTTTTTCCGTTACTTTTTTTTTCTTTCTTTTTTCTTTTTTTTGCATGAAATGATAACTGATTGATAAACAGTTTATTTAGATAAATTTCTAAGTGTCTCTCCATTTCACTTATATATATATATATATATATATATATATATATTATATATATATATATATATATATATATATATATATATATACACACAGGTTTCATTTTAGTGTACGCAACCCGTCAACAGTGACGGTGGAATATTTACATAGGTATGCACACGCGCACAAATTCAACCCAAACCACTCATTTCCGCCTTTTCCTAACTACAACCCCTCTCACCATAGCATGACTACTTCCTCTCTACTTACCCGTGGATGAAGGATACCGAGTATTTATACATCTGGCATTGCCGCTGAGCGTAACCAGAAACATTATATATATATATATATATATATATATATATATATATATATATATATATATATATATATATATATATATATATATGTATATGTATGTATATATATAAAAATATAAATATATATATATATATATATATATATATATATATATATATATATATATATATATATATATATAAATATATATATATATATATATATATAAATATATATATATATATATATATATATATATATATATTTTATATATACATATATATAAATATATATATATATATATATATATATATATATATATATATATATATATATATATATTTATATATATATATATATATTGTAACAAACTTTACACCGGGAATTTTGGTTAATTTATCTTAATTGATAAAGTAATATTTTGAGTGTCACCTAAAGTCACTTTAATTTAATTTTCTTTTCATCGCCATCTAGTGGTTGATGTATTAGGCTAAGATTGGTACGTCACCCATGGAATGTTTTGTTTTGTTTTCCCATGTTGACTGTTTGGGAGTGTTGGGCGAAGTGACGAGGGACCTTTTATTGGAGGTAAAGGGGAGTGAGGAAATAGCTGCCATCTTCAAACTTGAAGATCTCACCGTGAGTTGGCTCTTCAACCGCTGGAGATTACTAGTGGGAGTGATCCAGTGTCTTCAGTGAAGGAGGCGGTGGAGGATTTGATCGCCGCTTTTGGAGGAGCAACTCAGCAGCAGTTAAATGCTATCACTTTCTCCTGTGCATGGTGAGGGTTTGCTGTAATTGTGTGTGTTACCAGCGGGGAGAAGGACTCTCCACGGACCAGAATCCATCACTACTGTACCCGTTAAAGCTGAGACCTATCTTCCTTTTGGTAAGGGTAGTGATTTTGGTTTGTCTCCATTTCATCTCTGAAGGAGTAGAGGACGGCGCCTTTAGTGATTGTTCACCGCTGTTTGTGTTGCACTACGCGGTTAGCGTAAACAAGGTCTCGTCCATGCTTGGTCTCCTGACTTTATTCGTCTCTGTGAAAGCCTACGTCAGGAGTATTTTTATTTCCGTGTTAATGTAGGTTAACTATTAATGTGATTTATGTGTATTGTGGGGATGGGAAGTTTTTCCTAGATTTGTATAAAGAGGGGTAGAGTTAAGGTTCCGAGACTTTCTTGCTCTTTTCTATCAGTCAATGTAATTGTGTAATTTGTCGGGTGAATGGTAGGTTGCGAGGTTATTCTTTCCTTTTACTGTTGTCTTGCCTTTCCGTGTCGTTGTTGATGAATGGGTCCTATATGTGTTTGTTGTACTGTGCTTGTGGTTTGATATCTTCTCATTTAAAGTGATTTTCTGTGTTATTTTGTTTGTAAATAAATATTCAATATGACTCTTGCAGTGTTTTATGATTACCCACTCCTTTAATATCACTGTTACATATTATTGCTAGCTCTGGCTGTGAAGAAAACTTAAAGAACTTGGCCCTCAATGGGTCCGTGCGTAACATTTGGCGACCTTGCCAGGATCCTGTAAAAACTATTTTTTTCAGGATCCCCAGAGCGTATGTAATTGTATGTAAACAAATAGTGAAGGAGGTGGTAATTATCAGTTTCGCTAGTGATATTTCTTCGACAAAATGACTGATACAGAGGAAGTGGCTGGGTTTAATGTTTCGGAGTTTTTCCATAGTCCTGATTGGGAGGAGAAGATAGGTGATCTTAGTAAGAGCCATTTAATAATAATTGGTGAATATATTGGGTTGCCTATTGTCGCAGGTGTGAAGAAAGGGAGTTTGTTGCTTCAGGTAATGAAGGCTATGCAAGGTAGAATAGCAGGTCCTAGTTTAGCTGAACCAGAGTCAATTAAGGATAAGATAGCTTTGCAAAAGATAGAAATGGAAAAGTTGAAGTTACAGTTAGAAATGGGTAAGACTGAAGAGGGACAGAGAGACGATATGAACGGATGCAAACACCCTTATTTTTAAAAAAATGAGATCTGAGTGACCCTATAAAGAAAAAAAAAAAAAAAAAAAAAAAAAAAAAAAAAAAGTCGAAAATGGATAGCTAGGATAATTTCTTCCAGTAGGTAGGGGAGGGGACAGAGACACGATTTGAACGAATGCAAACACCCTTATTTTTAAAAAAATGAAACCTGGGGAGCCCTATTTTCAAAAAATGATAGAACTTTCGTCATCGTCTCCGTCGTCTTCGTGGGTCTTCGTCTTCATCGTCTTCGTGTGCGTCGTCTTCGTCTGCGTCGTCTTTTTCAAGTAGGCAGAGGAAGGGACAGAGAGACGATATGAACGGATGCAAACACCCTTATTTTTAAAAAAATGAAACCTGGGGAGCCCTATTTTCAAAAAATAATAGAACCTTCGTCATCGTCTCCGTCGTCTTCGTGGTCTTCGTCTTCATCGTCTTCGTGTACGTCGTCTTCGTCTGCGTCGTCTTTTTCAAGTAGGCAGAGGAAGGGACAGAGACACGATATGAACGGATGCAAACACCCTTATTTTTAAAAAAATGAGATCTGAGTGACCCTATAAAGAAAAAAAAAAAAAAAAAAAAAAAAAGAGTCGAAAATGGATAGCTAGGATAATTTCTTCCCGTAGGTAGGGGAGGGGACAGAGAGACGATTTGAACAAATGCAATCACCCTTATTTTTAAAAAAATGAAACCTGGGGAGCCCTATTTTCAAAAAATGATAGAACCTTCGTCTTCGTCTCCGTCGTCTTCGTGGTCTTCGTCTTCATCGTGTTCGTGTGCGTCGTCTTCGTCTGTGTCGTCTTTTTCAAGTAGGCAGAGGAAGGGACAGAGAGACGATATGAACGGATGCAAACACCCTTATTTTTAAAAAAATGAAACCTGGGGAGCCCTATTTTCAAAAAATGATAGAACCTTCGTCATCGTCTCCGTCGTCTTCGTGGTCTTCGTCTTCATCGTGTTCGTGTGCGTCGTCTTCGTCTGCGTCGTCTTTTTCAAGTAGGCAGAGGAAGGGACAGAGAGACGATATGAA
The DNA here is from genome assembly GCF_036898095.1 of Palaemon carinicauda. NCBI lineage: Eukaryota > Metazoa > Arthropoda > Malacostraca > Decapoda > Palaemonidae > Palaemon > Palaemon carinicauda. The sequence goes on along the minus strand of NC_090755.1, from coordinate 18,736,594 downwards.
CGGATGCAAACACCCTTATTTTAAAAAAAATGAAACCTGGGGAGCCCTATTTTCAAAAAATGATAGAACCTTTGTCATCGTCTCCGTCGTCTTCGTGGTCTTCGTCTTCATCGTCTCCGTCGTCTTCGTGGTCTTCGTCTTCATCGTCTCCGTGTGCGTCGTCTTCGTCTGCGTTGTCTTTTTCAAGTAGGCAGAGGAAGGGACAGAGAGACGATATGAACGGATGCAAACACCCTTATTTTAAAAAAAATGATACCTGGGGAGCCCTATTTTCAAAAAATGATAGAACCTTCGTCATCGTCTCCGTCGTCTTCGTGGTCTTCGTCTTCATCGTGTTCGTGTGCGTCGTCTTCGTCTGCGTCGTCTTTTTCAAGTAGGCAGAGGAAGGGACAGAGAGACGATATGAACGGATGCAAACACCCTTATTTTAAAAAAAATGAAACCTGGGGAGCCCTATTTTCAAAAAATGATAGAACCTTCGTCATCGTCTCCGTCGTCTTCGTGGTCTTCGTCTTCATCGTCTCCGTCGTCTTCGTGGTCTTTGCTTCATCGTCTCCGTGTGCGTCGTCTTCGTCTGCGTCGTCTTTTTCAAGTAGGCAGAGGAAGGGACAGAGAGACGATATGAACGGATGCAAACACCCTTATTTTTTAAAAAAATGAGATCTGAGTGACCCTATAAAAAAAAAAAAAAAAAAAAAAAAAAAAAAAAAAAAAAGTCGAAAATGGATAGCTAGGATAATTTCTTCCCGTAGGTAGGGGAGGGGACAGAGAGACGATTTGAACGAATGCAAACACCCTTATTTTTAAAAAAAATGAAACCTGGGGAGCCCTATTTTCAAAAAATGATAGAACCTTCGTCAACGTCTCCGTCGTCTTCGTGGTCTTCGTCTTCATCGTGTTAGTGTGCGTCGTCTTCATCTGTGTCGTCTTTTTAAAGTAGGCAGAGGAAGGGACAGAGAGACGATATGAACGGATGCAAACACCCTTATTTTTAAAAAAATGAAACCTGGGGAGCCCTATTTTCAAAAAATGATAGAACCTTCGTCATCGTCTCCGTCGTCTTCGTGGTCTTCGTCTTCATTGTCTTCGTGTGCGTCGTCTTCGTCTGCGTCGTCTTTTTCAAGTAGGCAGAGGAAGGGACAGAGAGACGATATGAACGGATGCAAACACCCTTATTTTAAAAAAAATGAAACCTGGGGAGCCCTATTTTCAAAAAATGATAGAACCTTCGTCATCGTCTCCGTCGTCTTCGTGGTCTTCGGCTTCATCGTCTCCGTGTGCGTCGTCTTCGTCTGCGTCGTCTTTTTCAAGTACGCAGAGGAAGGGACAGAGAGACGATATGAACGGATTGCAAACACCCTTATTTTTAAAAAAATGAAACCTGGGGAGCCCTATTTTCAAAAAATGATAGAACCTTCGTCATCGTCTCAGTCGTCTTCGTGGTCTTCGTCTTCATCGTCTTCGTGTACGTCGTCTTCGTCTGCGTCGTCTTTTTCAAGAAAGCAGAGGAAGGGACAGAGAGACGATATGAACGGATGCAAACACCCTTATTTTTAAAAAGATGAAACCTGGGGAGCCCTATTTTCAAAAAATGATAGAACCTTCGTCATCGTCTCCGTCGTCTTCGTGGTCTTCGTCTTCATCGTCTTCGTGTGCGTCGTCTTCGTCTGCGTCGTCTTTTTCAAGTAGGCAGAGGAAGGGACAGAGAGACGATATGAACGGATGCAAACACCCTTATTTTTAAAAAAATGAAACCTGGGGAGCCCTATTTTCAAAAAATGATAGAACCTTCGTCATCGTCTCCGTCGTCTTCGTGGTCTTCGTCTTCATCGTCTTCGTGTACGTCGTCTTCGTCTGCGTCGTCTTTTTCAAGTAGGGAGAGGAAGGGACAGAGACACGATATGAACGGATGCAAACACCCTTATTTTTTAAAAAATGAGATCTGAGTGACCCTATAAAGAAAAAAAAAAAAAAAAAAAAAAAAAAAAAAAAAAAAAAAAAAAGTCGAAAATGGATAGCTAGGATAATTTCTTCCAGTAGGTAGGGGAGGGGACAGAGAGACGATTTAAACGAATGTAAACACCCTTATTTTTAAAAAAAATGAAACCTGGGGAGCCCTATTTTCAAAAAATGATAGAACCTTCGTCATCGTCTCCGTCGTCTTCGTGGTCTTCGTCTTCATCGTGTTCGTGTGCGTCGTCTTCGTCTGTGTCGTCTTTTTCAAGTAGGCAGAGGAAGGGACAGAGAGACGATATGAACGGATGCAAACACCCTTATTTTTAAAAAAATGAAACCTGGGGAGCCCTATTTTCAAAAAATGATAGAACCTTCGTCATCGTCTCCGTCGTCTTCGTGGTCTTCGTCTTCATCGTCTTCGTGTACGTCGTCTTCGTCTGCGTCGTCTTTTTCAAGTAGGCAGAGGAAGGGACAGAGAGACGATATGAACGGATGCAAACACCCTTATTTTTAAAAAAATGAAACCTGGGGAGCCCTATTTTCAAAAAATGATAGAACCTTCGTCATCGTCTCCGTCGTCTTCGTGGTCTTCGTCTTCATCGTCTTCGTGTACGTCGTCTTCGTCTGCGTCGTCTTTTTCAAGTAGGCAGAGGAAGGGACAGAGAGACGATATGAACGGATGCAAACACCCTTATTTTTAAAAAAAATGAAACCTGGGGAGCCCTATTTTCAAAAAATGATAGAACCTTCGTCATCGTCTCCGTCGTCTTCGTGGTCTTCGTCTTCATTGTCTTCGTGTGCGTCATCTTCGTCTGCGTCGTCTTTTTCAAGTAGGCAGAGGAAGGGACAGAGAGACGATATGAACGGATGCAAACACCCTTATTTTAAAAAAAATGAAACCTGGGGAGCCCTATTTTCAAAAAATGATAGAACCTTCGTCATCGTCTCCGTCCTCTTCGTGGTCTTCGGCTTCATCGTCTCCGTGTGCGTCGTCTTCGTCTGCGTCGTCTTTTTAAAGTAGGCAGAGGAAGGGACAGAGAGACGATATGAACGGATTGCAAACACCCTTATTTTTAAAAAAAATGAAACCTGGGGAGCCCTATTTTCAAAAAATGATAGAACCTTCGTCATCGTCTCAGTCGTCTTCGTGGTCTTCGTCTTCATCGTCTTCGTGTACGTCGTCTTCGTCTGCGTCGTCTTTTTCAAGAAAGCAGAGGAAGGGACAGAGAGACGATATGAACGGATGCAAACACCCTTATTTTTAAAAAAATGAAACCTGGGGAGCCCTATTTTCAAAAAATGATAGAACCTTCGTCATCGTCTCCGTCGTCTTCGTGGTCTTCGTCTTCATCGTCTTCGTGTGCGTCGTCTTCGTCTGCGTCGTCTTTTTCAAGTAGGCAGAGGAAGGGACAGAGAGACGATATGAACGGATGCAAACACCCTTATTTTTAAAAAAATGAGATCTGAGTGACCCTATAAAGAAAAAAAAAAAAAAAAAAAAAAAAAAAAAAAAGTCGAAAATGGATAGCTAGGATAATTTCTTCCAGTAGGTAGGGGAGGGGACAGAGAGACGATTTGAACGAATGCAAACACCCTTATTTTTAAAAAAAAGAAACCTGGGAGCCCTATTTTCAAAAAATGATAGAACCTTCGTCATCGTCTCCGTCGTCTTCGTGGTCTTCGTCTTCATCTCCTTCGTGTGCGTCGTCTTCGTCTGCGTCGTCTTTTTCAAGTAGGCAGAGGAAGGGACAGAGAGACGATATGAACGGATGCAAACACCCTTATTTTTAAAAAAATGAAACCTGGGGAGCCCTATTTTCAAAAAATGATAGAACCTTCGTCATCGTCTCCGTCGTCTTCGTGGTCTTCGGCTTCATCGTCTCCGTGTGCGTCGTCTTCGTCTGCGTCGTCTTTTTCAAGTAGGCAGAGGAAGGGACAGAGAGACGATATGAACGGATGCAAACACCCTTATTTTTAAAAAAATGAGATCTGAGTGACCCTATAAAGAAAAAAAAAAAAAAAAAAAAAAAAAAGTCGAAAATGGATAGCTAGGATAATTTCTTTCAGTATGTAGGGGAGGGGACAGAGAGACGATTTGAACGAATGCAAACACCCTTATTTTTAAAAAAATGAAACCTGGGGAGCCCTATTTTCAAAAAATGATAGAACCTTCGTCATCGTCTCCGTCGTCTTCGTGGTCTTCGTCTTCATCGTCTTCGTGTGCGTCGTCTTCGTCTGCGTCGTCTTTTTCAAGTAGGCAGAGGAAGGGACAGAGAGACGATATGAACGGATGCAAACACCCTTATTTTTAAAAAAATGAAACCTTGGGAGCCCTATTTTCAAAAAATGATAGAACCTTCGTCATCGTCTCCGTCGTCTTCGTGGTCTTCGTCTTCATCGTCTTCGTGTACGTCGTCTTCGTCTGCGTCGTCTTTTTCAAGTAGGCAGAGGAAGGGACAGAGAGACGATATGAACGGATGCAAACACCCTTATTTTTAAAAAAAATGAGATCTGAGTGACCCTATAAAGAAAAAAAAAAAAAAAAAAAAAAAAAAAAAGTCGAAAATGGATAGCTAGGATAATTTCTTCCAGTAGGTAGGGGAGGGGACAGAGACACGATTTGAACGAATGCAAACACTCTTATTTTTAAAAAAATGAAACCTGGGGAGCCCTATTTTCAAAAAATGATAGAACCTTCGTCATCGTCTCCGTCGTCTTCGTGGTCTTCGTCTTCATCGTCTTCGTGTGCGTCGTCTTCGTCTGCGTCGTCTTTTTCAAGTAGGCAGAGGAAGGGACAGAGAGACGATATGAACGGATGCAAACACCCTTATTTTTAAAAAAATGAAACCTGGGGAGCCCTATTTTCAAAAAATGATAGAACCTTCGTCATCGTCTCCGTCGTCTTCGTGGTCTTCGTCTTCATCGTCTTCGTGTACGTCGTCTTCGTCTGCGTCGTCTTTTTCAAGTAGGCAGAGGAAGGGACAGAGACACGATATGAACGGATGCAAACACCCTTATTTTTAAAAAAATGAGATCTGAGTGACCCTATAAAGAAAAAAAAAAAAAAAAAAAAAAAAAAAAAGAGTCGAAAATGGATAGCTAGGATAATTTCTTCCCGTAGGTAGGGGAGGGGACAGAGAGACGATTTGAACGAATGCAAACACCCTTATTTTTTAAAAAATTGAAACCTGGGGAGCCCTATTTTCAAAAAATGATAGAACCTTCGTCATCGTCTCCGTCGTCTTCGTGGTCTTCGTCTTCATCGTGTTCGTGTGCGTCGTCTTCGTCTGTGTCGTCTTTTTCAAGTAGGCAGAGGAAGGGACAGAGAGACGATATGAACGGATGCAAACACCCTTATTTTTAAAAAAATGAAACCTGGGGAGCCCTATTTTCAAAAAATGATAGAACCTTCGTCATCGTCTCCGTCGTCTTCGTGGTCTTCGTCTTCATCGTGTTCGTGTGCGTCGTCTTCGTCTGTGTCGTCTTTTTCAAGTAGGCAGAGGAAGGGACAGAGAAACGATATGAACGGATGCAAACACCCTTATTTCAAAAAAAATGAAACCTGGGGAGCCCTATTTTCAAAAAATGATAGAACCTTCGTCATCGTCTCCGTCGTCTTCGTGGTCTTCGTCTTCATCGTCTCCGTGTGCGTCGTCTTCGTCTGCGTCGTCTTTTTCAAGTAGGCAGAGGAAGGGACAGAGAGACGATATGAACGGATGCAAACACCCTTATTTTTAAAAAAATGATACCTGGGGAGCCCTATTTTCAAAAAAATGATAGAACCTTCGTCATCGTCTCCGTCGTCTTCGTGGTCTTCGTCTTCATCGTGTTCGTGTGCGTCGTCTTCGTCTGCGTCGTCTTTTTCAAGTAGGCAGAGGAAGGGACAGAGAGACGATATGAACGGATGCAAACACCCTTATTTTAAAAAAAAATGAATCCTGGGGAGCCCTATTTTCAAAAAATGATAGAACCTTCGTCATCGTCTCCGTCGTCTTCGTGGTCTTCGTCTTCATCGTCTCCGTCGTCTTCGTGGTCTTCGTCTTCATCGTCTCCGTGTGCGTCGTCTTCGTCTGCGTCGTCTTTTTCAAGTAGGCAGAGGAAGGGACAGAGAGACGATATGAACGGATGCAAACTCCCTTATTTTTAAAAAAATGAGATCTGAGTGACCCTATAAAAAAAAAAAAAAAAAAAAAAAAAAAAAAAAAAAAAAAAAAGGTGAAAATGGATAGCTAGGATAATTTCTTCCAGTAGGTAGGGGAGGGGACAGAGAAACGATGTGAACGAATGCAACCACCCTTATTTTTAAAAAAATGAAACCTGGGGAGCCCTATTTTCAAAAAATGATAGAACCTTCGTCATCGTCTCCGTCGTCTTCGTGGTCTTCGTCTTCATCGTCTTCGTCTATCGTCTCGTGTACGTCGTCTTCGTCTGCGTCGTCTTTTTCAAGTAGGCAGAGGAAGGGACAGAGAGACGATATGAACGGATGCAAACACCCTTATTTTTAAAAAAATGAGATCTGAGTGACCCTATAAAGAAAAAAAAAAAAAAAAAAAAAAAAAAAAAAGTCGAAAATGGATAGCTAGGATAATTTCTTCCAGTAGGTAGGGGAGGGGACAGAGACACGATTTGAACGAATGCAAACACCCTTATTTTTAAAAAAATGAAACCTGGGGAGCCCTATTTTCAAAAAATGATAGAACCTTCGTCATCGTCTCCGTCGTCTTCGTGGTCTTCGTCTTCATCGTCTTCGTGTGCGTCGTCTTCGTCTGCGTCGTCTTTTTCAAGTAGGCAGAGGAAGGGACAGAGAGACGATATGAACGGATGCAAACACCCTTATTTTTAAAAAAATGAAACCTGGGGAGCCCTATTTTCAAAAAATGATAGAACCTTCGTCATCGTCTCCGTCGTCTTCGTGGTCTTCGTCTTCATCGTCTTCGTGTACGTCGTCTTCGTCTGCGTCGTCTTTTTCAAGTAGGCAGAGGAAGGGACAGAGACACGATATGAACGGATGCAAACACCCTTATTTTTAAAAAAATGAGATCTGAGTGACCCTATAAAGAAAAAAAAAAAAAAAAAAAAAAAAAAAAAAAGAGTCGAAAATGGATAGCTAGGATAATTTCTTCCCGTAGGTAGGGGGAGGGGACAGAGAGACGATTTGAACGAATGCAAACACCCTTATTTTTAAAAAATTGAAACCTGGGGAGCCCTATTTTCAAAAAATGATAGAACCTTCGTCATCGTCTCCGTCGTCTTCGTGGTCTTCGTCTTCATCGTGTTCGTGTGCGTCGTCTTCGTCTGTGTCGTCTTTTTCAAGTAGGCAGAGGAAGGGACAGAGAGACGATATGAACGGATGCAAACACCCTTATTTTTAAAAAAATGAAACCTGGGGAGCCCTATTTTCAAAAAATGATAGAACCTTCGTCATCGTCTCCGTCGTCTTCGTGGTCTTCGTCTTCATCGTGTTCGTGTGCGTCGTCTTCGTCTGTGTCGTCTTTTTCAAGTAGGCAGAGGAAGGGACAGAGAAACGATATGAACGGATGCAAACACCCTTATTTCAAAAAAAATGAAACCTGGGGAGCCCTATTTTCAAAAAATGATAGAACCTTCGTCATCGTCTCCGTCGTCTTCGTGGTCTTCGTCTTCATCGTCTCCGTGTGCGTCGTCTTCGTCTGCGTCGTCTTTTTCAAGTAGGCAGAGGAAGGGACAGAGAGACGATATGAACGGATGCAAACACCCTTATTTTTAAAAAAATGATACCTGGGGAGCCCTATTTTCAAAAAAATGATAGAACCTTCGTCATCGTCTCCGTCGTCTTCGTGGTCTTCGTCTTCATCGTGTTCGTGTGCGTCGTCTTCGTCTGCGTCGTCTTTTTCAAGTAGGCAGAGGAAGGGACAGAGAGACGATATGAACGGATGCAAACACCCTTATTTTAAAAAAAATGAATCCTGGGGAGCCCTATCTTCAAAAAATGATAGAACCTTCGTCATCGTCGTCCGTCGTCTTCGTGGTCTTCGTCTTCATCGTCTCCGTCGTCTTCGTGGTCTTCGTCTTCATCGTCTCCGTGTGCGTCGTCTTCGTCTGCGTCGTCTTTTTCAAGTAGGCAGAGGAAGGGACAGAGAGACGATATGAACGGATGCAAACACCCTTATTTTTAAAAAAATGAGATCTGAGTGACCCTATAAAAAAAAAAAAAAAAAAAAAAAAAAAAAAAAAAAAAAAGGTGAAAATGGATAGCTAGGATAATTTCTTCCAGTAGGTAGGGGAGGGGACAGAGAGAAACCGATGTGAACGAATGCAACCACCCTTATTTTTAAAAAAATGAAACCTGGGGAGCCCTATTTTCAAAAAATGATAGAACCTTCGTCATCGTCTCCGTCGTCTTCGTGGTCTTCGTCTTCATCGTCTTCGTGTGCGTCGTCTTCGTCTGCGTCGTCTTTTTCAAGTAGGCAGAGGAAGGGACAGAGAGACGATATGAACGGATGCAAACACCCTTATTTTTTAAAAAAATGAAACCTTGGGAGCCCTATTTTCAAAAAATGATAGAACCTTCGTCATCGTCTCCGTCGTCTTCGTGGTCTTCGTCTTCATCGTCTTCGTGTACGTCGTCTTCGTCTGCGTCGTCTTTTTCAAGTAGGCAGAGGAAGGGACAGAGAGACGATATGAACGGATGCAAACACCCTTATTTTTAAAAAAATGAGATCTGAGTGACCCTATAAAGAAAAAAAAAAAAAAAAAAAAAAAAAAAAGTCGAAAATGGATAGCTAGGATAATTTCTTCCAGTAGGTAGGGGAGGGGACAGAGAGACGATTTGAACGAATGCAAACACCCTTATTTTTAAAAAAATGAAACCTGGGGAGCCCTATTTTCAAAAAATGATAGAACCTTCGTCATCGTCTCCGTCGTCTTCGTGGTCTTCGTCTTCATCGTCTTCGTGTGCGTCGTCTTCGTCTGCGTCGTCTTTTTCAAGTAGGCAGAGGAAGGGACAGAGAGACGATATGAAACGGATGCAAACACCCTTATTTTTAAAAAAATGAAACCTTGGGAGCCCTATTTTCAAAAAATGATAGAACCTTCGTCATCGTCTCCGTCGTCTTCGTGGTCTTCGTCTTCATCGTCTTCGTGTACGTCGTCTTCGTCTGCGTCGTCTTTTTCAAGTAGGCAGAGGAAGGGACAGAGAGACGATATGAACGGATGCAAACACCCCTTATTTTTAAAAAAATGAGATCTGAGTGACCCTATAAAGAAAAAAAAAAAAAAAAAAAAAAAAAAAAAAAAAGTCGAAAATGGATAGCTAGGATAATTTCTTCCAGTAGGTAGGGGAGGGGACAGAGAGACGATTTGAACGAATGCAAACACCCTTATTTTTAAAAAAATGAAACCTGGGGAGCCCCTATTTTCAAAAAATGATAGAACCTTCGTCATCGTCTACGTCGTCTTCGTGGTCTTCGTCTTCATCGTCTTCGTGTGCGTCGTCTTCGTCTGCGTCGTCTTTTTCAAGTAGGCAGAGGAAGGGACAGAGAGACGATATGAACGGATGCAAACACCCTTATTTTTAAAAAAATTAAACCTGGGGAGCCCTATTTTCAAAAAATGATAGAACCTTCGTCATCGTCTCCGTCGTCTTCGTGGTCTTCGTCTTCATCGTCTTCGTGTACGTCGTCTTCGTCTGCGTCGTCTTTTTCAAGTAGGCAGAGGAAGGGACAGAGACACGATATGAACGGATGCAAACACCCTTATTTTTAAAAAAATGAGATCTGAGTGACCCTATAAAGAAAAAAAAAAAAAAAAAAAAAAAAAAAAAAGAGTCGAAAATGGATAGCTAGGATAATTTCTTCCCGTAGGTAGGGGAGGGGACAGAGAGACGATTTGAACGAATGCAAACACCCTTATTTTTAAAAAAATGAAACCTGGGGAGCCCTATTTTCAAAAAATGATAGAACCTTCGTCATCGTCTCCGTCGTCTTCGTGGTCTTCGTCTTCATCGTGTTCGTGTGCGTCGTCTTCGTCTGTGTCGTCTTTTTCAAGTAGGCAGAGGAAGGGACAGAGAGACGATATGAACGGATGCAAACACCCTTATTTTTAAAAAAATGAAACCTGGGGAGCCCTATTTTCAAAAAATGATAGAACCTTCGTCATCGTCTCCGTCGTCTTCGTGGTCTTCGTCTTCATCGTGTTCGTGTGCGTCGTCTTCGTCTGTGTCGTCTTTTTCAAGTAGGCAGAGGAAGGGACAGAGAAACGATATGAACGGATGCAAACACCCTTATTTCAAAAAAAATGAAACCTGGGGAGCCCTATTTTCAAAAAATGATAGAACCTTCGTCATCGTCTCCGTCGTCTTCGTGGTCTTCGTCTTCATCGTCTCCGTCGTCTTCGTGGTCTTCGTCTTCATCGTCTCCGTGTGCGTCGTCTTCGTCTGCGTCGTCTTTTTCAAGTAGGCAGAGGAAGGGACAGAGAGACGATATGAACGGATGCAAACACCCTTATTTTTAAAAAAATTATACCTGGGGAGCCCTATTTTCAAAAAATGATAGAACCTTCGTCATCGTCTCCGTCGTCTTCGTGGTCTTCGTCTTCATCGTGTTCGTGTGCGTCGTCTTCGTCTGCGTCGTCTTTTTCAAGTAGGCAGAGGAAGGGACAGAGAGACGATATGAACGGATGCAAACACCCTTATTTCAAAAAAAATGAAACCTGGGGAGCCCTATTTTCAAAAATGATAGAACCTTAGTCATCGTCTCCGTCGTCTTCGTGGTCTTCGTCTTCATCGTCTCCGTCGTCTTCGTGGTCTTCGTCTTCATCGTCTCCGTGTGCGTCGTCTTCGTCTGCGTCGTCTTTTTCAAGTAGGCAGAGGAAGGGACAGAGAGACGATATGAACGGATGCAAACACCCTTATTTTTAAAAAAATTATACCTGGGGAGCCCTATTTCAAAAAATGATAGAACCTTCGTCATCGTCTCCGTCGTCTTCGTGGTCTTCGTCTTCATCGTGTTCGTGTGCGTCGTCTTCGTCTGCGTCGTCTTTTTCAAGTAGGCAGAGGAAGGGACAGAGAGACGATATGAACGGATGCAAACACCCTTATTTTAAAAAAAATGAAACCTGGGGAGCCCTATTTTCAAAAAATGATAGAACCTTAGTCATCGTCTCCGTCGTCTTCGTGGTCTTCGTCTTCATCGTCTCCGTCGTCTTCGTGGTCTTCGTCTTCATCGTCTCCGTGTGCGTCGTCTTCGTCTGCGTCGTCTTTTTCAAGTAGGCAGAGGAAGGGACAGAGAGACGATATGAACGGATGCAAACACCCTTATTTTTAAAAAAATGAGATCTGAGTGACCCTATAAAAAAAAAAAAAAAAAAAAAAAAAAAAAAAAAAAAAAAAAAAAAAAAAAAAAAGGTGAAAATGGATAGCTAGGATAATTTCTTCCAGTAGGTAGGGGAGGGGACAGAGAAAACGATGTGAACGAATGCAACCACCCTTATTTTTAAAAAAATGAAACCTGGGGAGCCCTATTTTCAAGAAATGATAGAACCTTCGTCATCGTCTCCGTCGTCTTCGTGGTCTTCGTCTTCATTGTCTTCGTGTGCGTCGTCTTCGTCTGCGTCGTCTTTTTCAAGTAGGCAGAGGAAGGGACAGAGAGACGATATGAACGGATGCAAACACCCTTATTTTAAAAAAAATGAAACCTGGGGAGCCCTATTTTCAAAAAATGATAGAACCTTCGTCATCGTCTCCGTCGTCTTCGTGGTCTTCGTCTTCATCGTCTTCGCGTACGTCGTCTTCGTCTGCGTCGTCTTTTTCAAGTAGGCAGAGAAAGGGACAGAGACACGATATGAACGGATGCAAACACCCTTATTTTTAAAAAAATGAGATATGAGTGACCCTATAAAGAAAAAAAAAAAAAAAAAAAAAAAAAAAAAAGAGTCGCAAATGGATAGCTA
>NC_090755.1:18722840-18724211 GCF_036898095.1 Palaemon carinicauda | reverse complement strand
ATATGAACGGATGCAAACACCCTTATTTTTAAAAAAATGAGATCTGAGTGACCCTATAAAGAAAAAAAAAAAAAAAAAAAAAAAGAGTCGAAAATGGATAGCTAGGATAATTTCTTCCAGTAGGTAGGGGAGGGGACAGAGAGACGATTTGAACGAATGCAAACACCCTTATTTTTAAAAAAATGAAACCTGGGGAGCCCTATTTTCAAAAAATGATAGAACCTTCGTCATCGTCTCCGTCGTCTTCGTGGTCTTCGTCTTCATCGTCTTCGTGTACGTCGTCTTCGTCTGCGTCGTCTTTTTCAAGTAGGCAGAGGAAGGGACAGAGACACGATATGAACGGATGCAAACACCCTTATTTTTAAAAAAATGAGATCTGAGTGACCCTATAAAGAAAAAAAAAAAAAAAAAAAAAAAAGAGTCGAAAATGGATAGCTAGGATAATTTCTTCCCGTAGGTAGGGGAGGGGACAGAGAGACGATTTGAACGAATGTAAACTCCCTTATTTTTAAAAAAATGAAACCTGGGGAGCCCTATTTTCAAAAAATGATAGAACCTTCGTCATCGTCTCCGTCGTCTTCGTGGTCTTCGTCTTCATCGTCTTCGTGTGCGTCGTCTTCGTCTGCGTCGTCTTTTTCAAGTAGGCAGAGGAAGTGACAGAGAGACGATATGAACGGATGCAAACACCCTTATTTTTAAAAAAATGAAACCTGGGGAGCCCTATTTTCAAAAAATGATAGAACCTTCGTCATCGTCTCCGTCGTCTTCGTGGTCTTCGTCTTCATCGTCTTCGTGTACGTCGTCTTCGTCTGCGTCGTCTTTTTCAAGTAGGCAGAGGAAGGGACAGAGAGACGATATGAACGGATGCAAACACCCTTATTTTTAAAAAAATGAGATCTGAGTGACCCTATAAAGAAAAAAAAAAAAAAAAAAAAAAAGAGTCGAAAATGGATAGCTAGGATAATTTCTTCCAGTAGGTAGGGGAGGGGACAGAGAGACGATTTGAACGAATGCAAACACCCTTATTGTTAAAAAAATGAAACCTGGGGAGCCCTATTTTCAAAAAATGATAGAACCTTCGTCATCGTCTCCGTCGTCTTCGTGGTCTTCGTCTTCATCGTCTTCGTGTACGTCGTCTTCGTCTGCGTCGTCTTTTTCAAGTAGGCAGAGGAAGGGACAGAGACACGATATGAACGGATGCAAACACCCTTATTTTTAAAAAAATGAGATCTGAGTGACCCTATAAAGAAAAAAAAAAAAAAAAAAAAAAAAAAAAAAAAAAAAGTCGAAAATGGATAGCTAGGATAATTTCTTCCAGTAGGTAGGGGAGGGGACAGAGAGACGATTTGAACGAATGCAAACACCCTTATT
>NC_090755.1:18712840-18717840 GCF_036898095.1 Palaemon carinicauda | reverse complement strand
GGTCTTCGTCTTCATCGTCTTCGTGTGCGTCGTCTTCGTCTGCGTCGTCTTTTTCAAGTAGGCAGAGGAAGGGACAGAGACACGATATGAACGGATGCAAACACCCTTATTTTTAAAAAAATGAGATCTGAGTGACCCTATAAAGAAAAAAAAAAAAAAAAAAAAAAAAGAGTCGAAAATGGATAGCTAGGAAAATTTCTTCCAGTAGGTAGGGGAGGGGACAGAGAGACGATTTGAACGAATGCAAACACCCTTATTTTTAAAAAAAATGAAACCTGGGGAGCCCTATTTTCAAAAAATGATAGAACCTTCGTCATCGTCTCCGTCGTCTTCGTGGTCTTCGTCTTCATCGTCTTCGTGTACGTCGTCTTCGTCTGCGTCGTCTTTTTCAAGTAGGCAGAGGAAGGGACAGAGACACGATATGAACGGATGCAAACACCCTTATTTTTAAAAAAATGAGATCTGAGTGACCCTATAAAGAAAAAAGAAAAAAAAAAAAAAAAAAAAGAGTCGAAAATGGATAGCTAGGATAATTTCTTCCCGTAGGTAGGGGAGGGGACAGAGAGACGATTTGAACGAATGTAAACTCCCTTATTTTTAAAAAAATGAAACCTGGGGAGCCCTATTTTCAAAAAATGATAGAACCTTCGTCATCGTCTCCGTCGTCTTCGTGGTCTTCGTCTTCATCGTCTTCGTGTGCGTCGTCTTCGTGTGCGTCGTCTTCGTCTGCGTCGTCTTTTTCAAGTAGGCAGAGGAAGGGACAGAGACACGATATGAACGGATGCAAACACCCTTATTTTTAAAAAAATGAGATCTGAGTGACCCTATAAAGAAAAAAGAAAAAAAAAAAAAAAAAAAAGTCGAAAATGGATAGCTAGGATAATTTCTTCCAGTAGGTAGGGGAGGGGACAGAGAGACGATTTGAACGAATGCAAACACCCTTATTTTTAAAAAAATGAAACCTGGGGAGCCCTATTTTCAAAAAATGATAGAACCTTCGTCATCGTCTCCGTCGTCTTCGTTGTCTTCGTCTTCATCGTCTTCGTGTGCGTCGTCTTCGTCTGCGTCGTCTTTTTCAAGTAGGCAGAGGAAGTGACAGAGAGACGATATGAACGGATGCAAACACCCTTATTTTTAAAAAAATGAAACCTGGGGAGCCCTATTTTCAAAAAATGATAGAACCTTCGTCATCGTCTCCGTCGTCTTCGTGGTCTTCGTCTTCATCGTCTTCGTGTACGTCGTCTTCGTCTGCGTCGTCTTTTTCAAGTAGGCAGAGGAAGGGACAGAGAGACGATATGAACGGATGCAAACACCCTTATTTTTAAAAAAATGAAACCTGGGGAGCCCTATTTCAAAAAATGATAGAACCTTCGTCATCGTCTCCGTCGTCTTCGTGGTCTTCGTCTTCATCGTCTTCGTGTACGTCGTCTTCGTCTGCGTCGTCTTTTTCAAGTAGGCAGAGGAAGGGACAGAGACACGATATGAACGGATGCAAACACCCTTATTTTTAAAAAAATGAGATCTGAGTGACCCTATAAAGAAAAAAAAAAAAAAAAAAAAAAAAGAGTCGAAAATGGATAGCTAGGATAATTTCTTCCAGTAGGTAGGGGAGGGGACAGAGAGACGATTTGAACGAATGCAAACACCCTTATTTTTAAAAAAATGAAACCTGGGGAGCCCTATTTTCAAAAAATGATAGAACCTTCGTCATCGTCTCCGTCGTCTTCGTGGTCTTCGTCTTCATCGTCTTCGTGTACGTCGTCTTCGTCTGCGTCGTCTTTTTCAAGTAGGCAGAGGAAGGGACAGAGACACGATATGAACGGATGCAAACACCCTTATTTTTAAAAAAATGAGATCTGAGTGACCCTATAAAGAAAAAAAAAAAAAAAAAAAAAAAAAAGAGTCGAAAATGGATAGCTAGGATAATTTCTTCCCGTAGGTAGGGGAGGGGACAGAGAGACGATTTGAACGAATGTAAACTCCCTTATTTTTAAAAAAATGAAACCTGGGGAGCCCTATTTTCAAAAAATGATAGAACCTTCGTCATCGTCTCCGTCGTCTTCGTGGTCTTCGTCTTCATCGTCTTCGTGTGCGTCGTCTTCGTCTGCGTCGTCTTTTTCAAGTAGGCAGAGGAAGTGACAGAGAGACGATATGAACGGATGCAAACACCCTTATTTTTAAAAAATGAAACCTGGGGAGCCCTATTTTCAAAAAATGATAGAACCTTCGTCATCGTCTCCGTCGTCTTCGTGGTCTTCGTCTTCATCGTCTTCGTGTACGTCGTCTTCGTCTGCGTCGTCTTTTTCAAGTAGGCAGAGGAAGGGACAGAGAGACGATATGAACGGATGCAAACACCCTTATTTTTAAAAAAATGAGATCTGAGTGACCCTATAAAGAAAAAAAAAAAAAAAAAAAAAAAAGAGTCGAAAATGGATAGCTAGGATAATTTCTTCCAGTAGGTAGGGGAGGGGACAGAGAGACGATTTGAACGAATGCAAACACCCTTATTGTTAAAAAAATGAAACCTGGGGAGCCCTATTTTCAAAAAATGATAGAACCTTCGTCATCGTCTCCGTCGTCTTCGTGGTCTTCGTCTTCATCGTCTTCGTGTACGTCGTCTTCGTCTGCGTCGTAGTAATATTACGATCATTTTGGGAATTTAATAGTGGAATTTCTTGTAAATTCTGCTTAATGTTTTTACATATGAAAAATATCATCCAAAATAACCTGGTTCTTTATGAGATATATATATATATATATATATATATATATATATATATATATATATATATATATATATATATCAATTTTAAAACACGTGTAATGTCTTCCTAGACACTTTCATAAATGCTTTTGAGTAAATGAGCCTTATATTGACTGTTACACCCATATATAATATATGTATACACAAGGACAATAATACGAATGTCCAAAGCGCTTTCTGCACCTTCAGTACCTTCACAATAATGCCATACCATATATATATATATATATATATATATATATATATATATATATATATATATATATATATGATGTATATATATATGTATGTATATATGTATATATATATATATATATATATATATATATATATATATATATTGATATATATGAATATATATATATATATATATATATATATATATACATATATATATAATAAAAAAACTAGTGTCTGGCTACATATACATACACACACAAACACACATACATATATATATATATATATATATATATATATATGTGTGTGTGTGTGTGTGTGTATATATATATATATATGTTTATATATATACATATACATATATATATATATATATATATATATATATATATATATATATATATATATATATATATATACGCGTGTAAATCCTAAACAAATTTTTACGTTAGCTTCATCATATTTAATACTGCTGTTGCTTTACTGATTTTCCAACTAGTTTATCTCCCTGGATATAATCTAAGGTTTAGGCCTATTTACTCGGCCTTATTAAAATTTTTTTCATCTTGAAATGGGCTACGAAGCATCGCAAATGACCTATTAGCGTACTTCTGACATAAGGTCGACAGAACCACCACAGTTGCCTGATGTATTTTATTTTTATTCACATACACCAATATGTAAATGACCTTAAACGGGTGGTTGAATCGGTAGAACTTCAAAAGTTCAATCTTGCAGCAAATGTTCAAATGTTGAACAGGCTGACACAAGTCTTTTTATATATAGTTTATAAATGAAATATCTGTTCTGATGCTCTTACTGTTTTTGAAATATCTTATTAATTGTTAACCATTTCTCATATCGTTTATTTATTACCTTATTTGCTTTCCTCACTGGGCTAGTTTTGCCCGTTGGAGCTCTTGGGCTTATAGCATCTTGCTTTTACAACTAGGGTTGTAGCTTAGCTAATAATAATAATAATAATAATAATAATAATAATAATAATAATAATAATAATAATGTGACAAATGGAAATAAGCATAAAATAGCTCAAAGAGAGATTGATTGATAAATAGAATGAATAGGAGAGTAAATAAGTGAATGAAAACGTATAGGAGAAATTGAATAGAATAGTAAGCAAAATTATGAATGAATAAGTACTGGGGAATGTGGATGCAAATGTAAGCGAAAACATGAACAAAGTAGCAACTAGAAAAGCACTCTGAAAAAGCAGACCTCCACCGCGGCAGCTCATTTCTCGAAATTAGCATGCCTTTCCCAGAACTTGGGTCAAGGTTAATTCGGTTGACGTTTTGCTCGACCTTGGCCTTGATTTTTAACTTAGGACTTTCAAAATTTAACTACTCACACGTCTCGATATAGCATTTAATCCCTGAAAGTTTCACTAATCTACGAGTAAAATTGTGGCCAGGAAATTGTTCAAAAACAAACGGACAAACAGAAAAAAAGAGCGAAAACATAACCGCCTCCAAACTTCGATTGTGGAGGTAAAGATGGGACTGAAAATGAATTCGATATAATTAATGGATATATAATAAAAATACGAGTGAAACACACTGACGAACACGAAGAGAAGCGTTAAAAATAAACAAGAAAGGAAACGTTCGGGAAAACGTTACATCAGCTGACGTAGGAAACGTTTGAAAAACGTTACATGAGCTGGCGAAGGAAACGTTCGGGAAAATGTTATATCAGCTGATGAAGAAAACATTCGGGAAAACGTTACATCCGCTGACGAAGGAAACGTTCGGGAAAACGTCACATCAGTTGACGAAGGATATGTTTGGGAAAATGGTACATCAGCTGACGAATGAGACGTTCGGAAAAAACGTTACATCAGCTGACGTAGGAAACATTTGGAAAACGTTACATGAGCTGGCGAAGGAAACATTCGGGAAAATGTTACATCAGCTGACGAAGGAAATGTTCGGGAAAACGTTACATCAGCTGACGAAGGAAACGTACGGGTAAACGTTACATCAGCTGACGAAGGAAACGTTCGGGAAAACGTTACATCAGTTGAAGGAAATATTTG
>NC_090755.1:18705340-18707840 GCF_036898095.1 Palaemon carinicauda | reverse complement strand
TACTTCCCCCAGAATATTTATCATTCCACATGACTCGCTCCCTTCCCTGTGGTTTCCCCGAGAGTTGCATCCTATAGAGAACGAAGGACAAAAATGCAAATTGGCACAGAATGGCTGGAAAATTTCGGTGAGGACATTAATGGCCGTCAAAAAATTTCGCATTCGTGTCGACTGTTTATGCACAGGGGGAAAGTCTTCTATGACGAAGGTAAACTTGGTTTTAATTAAAGCTGATGGAAGAGTAGGGTTGTGTTTCGAGGCAGAAAAAGGGAGGCTGAGAGAGAGAGAGAGAGAGAGAGAGAGAGAGAGAGAGAGAGAGAGAGAGAGAGAGAGAGAGAGAGAGAGAAATGGGTGGAAATTATACAAAGTTATAGGGCCATGACAGAAGGGAAAGTGAGAGAAAGAGAGAGAGAGAGAGAGAGAGAGAGAGAGAGAGAGAGGAGAGAGAGAGAGAGAGAGAGAGAGAGAGAGAGACCGTAAGGGGGATAATAAAACCCTAATCTACTGATATGCTTGAAGGTTTAAAGGCTGTCCTGAATGACAGAGGCAAGGGACAGTGATATCGCCCTAGCAAGCGGGACAATGCCCTAGAGACTGACCATATACTGTATATACATACACCTCTCCATCCAAGCTAGGACCAGGGAGGGCCAGGCAAAGGGTGCTTATGACTCAGCAGGTAGGCCTATAAGCTCACCCAAACACCCCATCCTTGGCTCACAAGGATGGTGAGGTTGCAGCGACCAAAGGAACAAACGAGTTTGAGCGGGACTCGAACACAATCTGGCGATCACCAGAAAAGGACGTTACCAACAGGCCACCACAATTAAAATCTTATGAGAGAGAGAGAGAGAGAGAGAGAGAGAGAGAGAGAGAGAGGAGAGAGAGGAGAGAGAGAGAGAGAGAGAGAGAGAGAGAGAGAGTAATTATAATAATAATACGTTCATTTCCATTATAAAATGGGTATTAATTACAATACATTAAAATAATTGTTTACGATATAGAAGTACAGAATTTAAAAAATAAAATTTTACAATATATTTACAAGAGAGAGATAGAGATTTTTAAATATATAACGAACAAATTTGGCAGCCTGATATGACCACTGAATTCGCATGCAATGTTATCTTCAAGATATCTAAATGACATGCAATGTTATCTTTAAGAAATCTAAATCACATGGAATGTTATCTTTAAGATATTGAATGTTATCTTTAAGCTGTTGAATTCACATACAATGTTATCTTGAAGATACTGAATGTTATTTTTAAGATATTGAATTCACATGCAATGTTATCATTAAGTTATTGAATGTTATCTTCAAGATAATGAATTCGCATGCAATGTTATCTTTAAGATACTGAATGTTACCTCCAAGATATTGAATTCAAATACAATATTATCTTTAAGTTATTGAAAGTTATCTTCAAGATATTGAATTCACATGCAATGTTATCTTCAAAATTTCCCTGACAACCCTGCAGAGGTCAGTTGCGAGCGGTAATGGGTCACAATAACGCACAAAAGCCAACGAAGTGATAGGATATCTACAGATAATGATTTGTGCGTTGTAATTTGAGTTTAAAGGTGAAAAATTAGTGACGTCACATACAATTCTTTCTTTCGTTATCAGCTAATGAAGGCGAATACGACATTAACTAATCGAAAATGGAACTCTTTACAGAATACTAGTGTACACGACCCGTCAGAAATGAGGACTTAATATTTAGATGGATAAGCACACATACAGATTCAACCCTTAGCATCCTTTTTCTCTTTCCTGAACTCCAGACAGGAGAACACTACTCGAAACAAGGTAGAATGAAAGAATTAAAACACTTCAGAATAGATTGATCACCGAAAATCTTAAAAGACTTTCTCAATAAGCCAATATTCGTGCTACTGAAGAAGACACTGACCTACTGTGTTTCTCAAAAGTAAATTTGCTGTTGAAAATCACGCCTAAAACTTCAAAAGAGTCAAACAAAGTTAAAGAAACATTATCAATGCTGAGATCCGGATGTTGAGGAGCCACTGTCCTTGACCTACTTACAATTATACTTTTGCGGTTTCCGAGTGTATCTCTCGGACTAAACCACTCTCACCAGGGTATGATTACTCCCTCTTCCCCTTCCCGAGTAACAGGGAGAGACCGTGAAGATATATTTTTATATATCTGGCAATGCCGATGAGCGTGGCTGGAAAGAAATATATACATTTATATAGCCAGTCACTTGCTCTTTATTGTATATGGGGAGAGTGCAATTTTCATTACGAATGTTAAAAACTATTTTTATTGCTGTTGTTAGAACAGGCTAGATTTCTATCCTTCGGTCTGAGATACAATAATAAAAACTTTAAAAAAAGCATTTCACATAAAGCGCTTTTTTTTTTTCTTTTTTTTAAATACTCTCCACTTTAATTACTTTCATCTGACTACTAGAGTCATAAAAGTGTTGTAATTTTCATTTGACGTATAAGATAGATTCAAAATGTTTTT
>NC_090755.1:18680979-18693479 GCF_036898095.1 Palaemon carinicauda | reverse complement strand
CCTTTTTTGGTACCCAGACCCGGGAAACACCCACCTTTAGGTATGGCATCGTCATCCAGTAAACGCCGTAAGGCTAAGAAGAGCCTGAGCTGGGATGTGACGAGTCTTATCCAGATTGTCAGTGACCTGGCAACTCAGGTCCAGTCCCTGACGCTTGAAGTGGCGGCCCTGAAGTGTGGAGCCGTCACCAACATGCCACGTTGCCACTGGGGTCACGACCACAGTGACCAACAGTGCTCCTTCTACATCCCCAGCTTGGCCAAATTACAATGGTCTGGCAATTCCAGTGACTGGAGCAGAGCCAGTGATTGGAGGTCTCCAGCCCCCTCCAGGGTTCACACTATTACTCACCCCTGTACCAGGCTTCTGGGAGTCTCCTACTCTGGGTAGACCGCTTGTTTCGTCGCCTGTTCCGGCAACTAACTCCGTTGGTTCGCTGGAGACTTAAGCCAGTGGACTAGGGGAGCAGTTCCTGGACAACCCGGCCAAAGCCAATAGGCCAGAAAAGGCTCCAGCAGCTACCGCTGAGGCAGGTTCTTGCCAAGACAGGGGCCATCCCAAAGCACAGGCGCCAGGCCAAGGACACCACCAGACCAGCCATACCCGAAATGACTATGTTCCAGGAGTCCACTAGCGAATATTATGGTAGCGAGACTGCTGGTGACTCTTCCAGCTCCTGTCTCAGTGTCAGCTCAAAAGACACTGTCTCCACCGACCGCATCCAGTCCCTCCACACAAAATGCAGTCTGTCTGATTTTATCAAGGTCCTTGACTCCAGGAGGAACCCCAAGCCTGAAATCTTCCAGCTGGAAACTGGCCAGAGTTTTGCCCGATTCCTGAGGGATTTCGAGGCCTACTTTGCTAGTAAGTATAACATAGGAAGCTCTGGCCGGGTGGACTGTTGATCTTGGGGAAGTTTTCTAAAGGGAGAAATCCATTAGGCGTTCTCGGCCATGGGGGATCCCGAGATCTCATACCCCGCCATGAAGGAACGCCTCCTCGACTGGTGCCGAGAAGCCCAAGAGAGGCATGATGCGGCCAGGAAGGCTCGGTTCAGCAGTGCCACCTGTGGCGAGAGCGAACTGCTGAAAATATACGCCGTCCGGTTGGCCTCCCTGTACAGGTCGGCCTATCCTCGCCAAAGTTTGGACCGGAGGGAGCTTAGGCGGAAGCTCCTCAGAACTGTTCCAAGCAGAGCTGCGAGTTGGCTGGAACAGTCTCTGGCCACCATTAAATTCTCCACTGGCCGACAGGCCACTTGGCAGGATGTTCTACACCTGTTGAGTGTTCTCGACGAGGCATCCGTCAGTGAAGCCATGAGGCAGAGGATTTGGCCATCAGTCGTGTGGGACAGTCATGGCACAGCTCGTATGCCGACAGGGTTGCCATGGCTGCCCCCAGCCCATTCACCTGGACCTGACAGAGCGTATTTATGCACTCCTCGACCTGTCCCCAAACCTGCACCTGTGGAAGTGCGCCTGCCAACGTCGCACACCCCAGATAGGTCTCCTCCATTCCAGAGAAGGTACTGTGCATGGTGCCGAAAACCAGGGCACCTTATGGACGAGGGTCGCATACGCCTCAACCTGTGCCATCATGCGGCACAGTGTGGACGACAGGCGCCGGTTATAAGCAGATCACCTGTCCAGAACACAGCTAATGCCCGCAGCCGTGGGAGGAGACTATCTCTGTCCAGACTCCTTCAAGGTGGAGAGCAGTACCGGGGAGTGCTACTCCAACCCCATCATCCTATTCTGGATCAACCAGTAGCCGGGAGACCCGAAGTGGAGTGAGTCCAGTGCTCCTTCTCGGACTGTGCAGAAGAAGAAGAGGAGCAAGAAGGCAAAGCACAGGAAGTCAAGAACTGAGGAGTATCATGGGACTTTAACCACCAGGCCTTCGATATAGAAGATGGGGCTACATCGAAGGAGGGTGTGAGTGCTAGGGTGCGAGCTCCTGGTATTCCGGTGGCAGCCTCGGAAATCTCGATTTCCATGGTTAACCCTCAACCTGAAAAGGTCATTGCAACTCCAATGGCTCTTTCAAGATTGGCCTGTGATAACCTGTCCTTGACACTGTCCAGAGCATCTCCAACTGACTCCTCCAGGAGGAAGCAGGAACTGAGGCAGTATTGAAAACCCTTCGTAGGGCTTACCTGGCGCAGTTGGCTCCTGTACCACTCATGGTTGTCCCAGTGACCATGTCTGAGTTTCCATCGGGAGCGTTGGATGCTCTCATTGACTGCGAAGCTGAGGTCAACCTCCTGTCATTGAGAGTAGTACAGGATTACCAGCTACAGATGGTACCCAACACCATTGGTCTGAAGGGTTTAGGACAAACAGGACCTAAGACCTTAGGTACTGTACTGTTGACCCCTATACTGCATGGAATGACATTCGCCCTGAGTGTGTTCCATGAAGTGCCTTCAGGGACTATGGCTGAGCACGTTGTGCTTGGCTACCAGTTCTTGAGATCAAATGGGGTGATAGTTGACGGAGCCCGAAATCAGCTGAGTGTTGGCAGTACTCCCCAAGAGCCTCTTTGGGAGTATCATGTCCCGATATGTGGAGCCTGTTTTCAGAAAGTGCTTTACGCACTTGAGGTCCACGCAGCTGATTCAATGAGAATTGCCAGTATTGAGCCAGTACTTGTTCCAGTTACTGTTAACTTTCCTAAGGGACTTGACACGTCTTTTAGGTCCCCTGCTTATCCGACCAACTGTTGGCCGGAAATGTATTATGATGGTGACATCATAACCCCTGGTCTGTCAAGGAAAGTTACAGCAATCCCTGGCATCCTTGAACTGAAAGACAGAAATGCCTCAGTTTTAATCAAGGGTTCATCTGAAGAAACTGCCAAGATCAAAAGGGTGATCTCTTGGGGAAGGTGTTCACCATGGCAATGGTGGGTGCTCCTCTATCCTGCCTAATAGCACAGGAGTGTGACCTGACTCCTGAAGCGAGCGTATTGGAAGAGATAAGCGGGGTTTACACGGACGAGCAACTCGTCGAGCCTGGCTCGACAACCCTGTGTTTGAATTGATGTTTTCGAGCGTGTAAACGGGCTATTTGGTTGTCGAGCGGCTCGATGAAAGTCAGGCTCATCTTGACTTTTGTGGGCGGAGCTACATTGTTCGACGAACAGTGTGAACGTGTGTCAAGCATCGAACCTCAGTTGTTATTCAAACCTGCTCGAGGAAACATCATCAAAGAAATGAATAATGGCTGCCATTAATGAAAGTAAGAATGAGAAGGAAGTCGTACTTTAATTTCATACATGCATATCGAGCTCATCCAGCTTTATGGAAAGTTAAATCAAAAGGACTATTCCAATAAAGTAGCCAGAAACAAGGGAATAGCGGACACTCAGTCTTTCACGTGGAGTTATTGCCTTCCTCATAGTTGTATTTTCATAAGTAATGAAAGGGCTGACACGATTCAGTAGATCAATGTACGTGTCTTCATCCATACGCAAATAATTGCGCCAGTCATCTGGCTCTAATTTTAAAGCAACAAGCAAGTTGGTATATGAAAATTTCTCTCTTTTGATCTTTTTTTTTTCCTTCTAAGTGCCACTGCTAAAGCAATGGCTATCAAATCGTCCTGGTCGAGAGACATGTTGACGTTGTTTTAGCACGAGGCACACTGAGGCTCGATGTACTGTCTGAAAGCTCTTCGAGCCGTTCTACAAGTAGGTTCGACGACCGGGCTCGGCGAGCTGCTCGGCCGTGTAAACCCCGCTTTAGGACAATCTGTCTATCTCAAACGAACTGGAGTCTTCTCAGAAGGACGCATTTTTGTCAAATGCTTCGACGTCACCTTCCAGTCATCAGTACTGGTGATGACGTGGGAGAGTGCTCAAGCATACCAATACGCATCTACCTGTATGACGAGACACCCATTTATCAGAGTTCGACGTTTGCCAAGGCCGTCGCTGACGCCATCGAGGAACAGTGCAAGGAGTTGCATGAACTGGGTATTATTGAACCCAGCATCTCTCCTTTCTTCACCCATTATTCCAGTCCAGAAAAAGGACAATAGTATACAGTTGTGTGTGGACTACCATAGACTGAATAAGGTGACTGTCTCTGATTAGTTCCCGATTCCTAACAGGGCCGATTCCATATTTGGACTTCAAGGAGTCAAATATTTTACAACCCTTGACCTGGTTCATGGATACTACCAGTTACCGTTGGCAGAGGACAGTAAAGAATACAGGTATTGCTCGACTTACGACCTATGCGACTTACGGCGATTCGACTTTACAACGATTTTTTCAGGGTAATGACGTCACAAGTATATCAGAAATAGGACGAACATTTCCTTGAAAATAATCTATTTTCTTGTATGAAAACAAACTGATTTATCTTGGTAAATTATTATTTTCTTTTATTGTTAATATACAGTATCTATTATTTTCAGTAAAAAACAAAAGAAAAGTTTTAATATCTGTTGAGTTCATATTATTTGTCTGGTGACGTCATATCACGGCGGAAAGCGACCAGGTAATATATTGATTTCCTTCCACTAGGCTAACGATTAGTGTTACTATTCTCATTATCGAAATATTAAGTAATGATACAAAGTATTTTGTGGGTCTGTATCGGTTGTGATGAGTACTACGTTGCGTAAATTTGACTGTACGCTACTTTTATCTAATCTCTGATAATAGATCGATATTTACCTAAAGAAAGTATACTAATAGGACAAATATTTTCTTGAAAATATATTTCCTTTTACATTATAAAAATGAAATACTTTTGCTTTGTAAGTTAGTATTTTCTTTTCATTTCTTGCGAGAAAAAAATAAAATGAATTTACATATTTTGCAAGTCATTCTTCGTAGAGTTTACTGTACGTCACGTGTTTTGTGACGTCATGTATCTGGCGTAAATTTAAGAAAAAAGTCTGATGACTTTATATTTCTGGAGGAAGGCGAGAGGCAAATCAAGTGATTTCTTTCCGATGCATTACTATTCCCATAATTGAAACATCGAATAATGATATATAGAATTTTTTAATAATTTTCAAAAATATATGAAGATACAATAGAATTAAAAATCAAAATACAGAGAGAGAGAGAGAGAGAGAGAGAGAGAGAGAGAGAGAGAGAGAGAGAGAGAGTATTCCTTTTATAACAAATAATAAGGTCTATGAACGAACTGTATGGAAAATGTGATACCCTATAACATATTGGCACTGATGTACTGTAATATGCATTATGAAGAAATTTCGAATGTCGAGAAAATTATATAAATCAGTGTTATTCGCACTATATATATATGTGCGCATAATAGTAATACGGCAGCGTGACCTTGAGATCAGTTGATGCCAACCGAAAGTAAATCAAAAGAATTTGTTGATTATTGATATGGTCAAGAAATTTAAAGACAAAATATAAACGTGCTTTAATAAACCACAATTAGACACAGTAATGTCTAATGAAATATAAAGGCTTAATATTGAACTAGAATACTGTATGAAGCTTTAAAAATGAACTACCCGTATGCGATTGCGAGAGCGAGCACACACACGCACAGAGAAAGAGCTACAACGATTTCGCATTATACCTAATGATTAGACAAACTGCATGGAAACTGATTTCCTGTATCATATTGGCATTGATGTAATATTCATCATGAAGATATTTCTAATAAGTTAAGAAATTATAAAAAAAATATGCCATATGTATGTACGCCATATTTTGATACGGTAGGTAGCGGCACTTTCAGATCAGCTGATCCTAACCAAAGGTAAACAAAATTTTAAGCACTTAATTGTAAAATGCTTCCAAAATTGATAAATAGAATACAAAAATGCAGTGATAGAGCATATGATATCCTATGAAACAAGAAAATTGAATGATGATAGACAGTAAGAAAATATTGACAAAATACTGTATGATCCAGATGATTGCCGAATCATAACGTATCAAAATAAATATACGGAAAATTCACTTTTTTCAGTTCGACATACGACGAACTCGACTTACGATTCATCTCTCAGTCGTAAGTCGGCGACTACCTGTACACGGCTTTCTCTACCGCCTTTGGACACTGGCAGTTCAGACGCTTATTGTTTGGACTGAAAATGAACCTGCAGTGTTCCAGAGAGAAATGTAGAGTATTCTCCAAGAGTTCCCGAAAGCCAAGGTGGTTGTCTACATTAATGACATCTTGATACTTGGGTCTTTTTTCGAGGAACACCTGAAACTGGTAGAATGAGTTTTGGCTTCTCTCCAGAAGCACAGACTCAAGATAAAACTTGGGAAGTGTTCTTGGATTCAAGCCGAGGTCCAGTATCTTGGTCATCTGGTTGGACATTCTGGTATGCGTAAGCTACCAGAATACATCCAGAAAGTGGAGGACTTCCCTAAACCGACCACTGTGCGTGAGCTACGGGGATTCCTGGAACTTGTAAACTTCCAACAGAAGTTTATCCTCATGTGCTCACAGATGGCCAAACCATTACCTGGAGGACGAAAATCCCAAGGGACTAGGAAACTGAATTGGACTGCTTAAATGGACGGTGCCTTTGTGCGCTTGAAGGATCTGATCAAGGAGGACATTATGTTGTCGTACCGTGACTACTCCGCTGATGCTAAACACTTGGAGTTGTTTGTCGACGCTTCGGGTGAGGGTGCTGGTGCTTGTCTGTGCCAGGAGTCCTTGGAGTATCCAGGGGAGCGTCAGGTGATAGCGTTTGACTCCATGACTTTCCTTGACTGCGAGACCCGTTACACTACCATTGAGCGTGAGTTGGCTGCTCTGTGATGGGAGTGAAAACCTTCAGGCCCTTCCTCTATGGTCAGTTCCTCGTGATTCATTCTGATCATCGTCCCCTGATGTACCTTCTTGACATGAAGATGGTGGACAGTCGTCTAGCACGGACACTGGAGGACCTGTCAGAATTTAACTTTATTGTTAATTACTGTCCAGGTGATCAGAATGCCGCAGCTGACTGGTTATCCCGCTGGCCCGCATTAACTGACTGTCTGTTTGCTACTGAACCCAGCACTCCCAAGTTACCTACTGGACTGGCCGTGTATAAGGAGGTTCGTGGTGGTCCAGATTCTCTCATAGAATCCTTGGAGCTAGTCGTGAACTGCTGGATGGAAGGGTCAGGTGTCGCACCTGACTCTCAGCTGAAGGGGTGGATGCAATAGTGGCGTCCTACCTTTTGTCTCGAGATTGTAACAAGTCCCGACGACAGAGGAAAAGTCACCATCCTACTAGAGCTATTATTCAGCCTAAGCCCATTCTTAAGCCAGCTAGGACTTACGAGAGAAAAAAAGTACTGGATGCTTGGTTATATCCTCCAGAAAATTGTGATGGGACTCCTGTATTAAAGCCTGAATCATTTCAAGATCGTTTGGTCCTCCAACTGTGGGAGAATAGCCCCACTGAAATGTGTGAAACCCCAATTTTGTCTCCCAAGCCGGTGGTTCACTCTCCTGAGCCTGAATTTCCAACGCCCCAGTTCCTAGTTTTTTCTTTCCGAGAGGAAGGTGTCGTTCATCCTCCATGGAGTTGGGAATTCTGGGAAGTTTCCAGTATTCCTTTATTGGAACTATTTTCTGTTGGGTCCATGAGTTCCAGTCCAGATTGGTCAAGACCTGATACTTTAGAAAGCCCTGTTTCTGAATTGACAGTGTCTATTCATCCTGATTATGACTTTCTCGGCTTTGTGCCACTCGATTGTGACAACCAACTGTCGCCTGAAGATTACACCTCTAGTGGATTTAGTCCCCCATGGACTAGGTCAAAAGGTCCTGTTCTTGACCTACCCTTTAGTTCAGCCTCACGTCCTGGAGTGGAGACCTCGTCTCACTGACCAGACGAATACTATAGAGAGGGAACCAGCCTCCATTCCTGGCCACCTCAGAATTCAAAACCCTTTCCTACAATCTGATGGTAGATTAAAACACCGGTCAGAGCTCGAGGCTGAAGTGGCAGTCAGGTGTATCTGACCTGAATGCTACAACACTGTTTGGGTCGCCCGAAACACAACTTTGCCCTGATTTTTCGGGATTTTTATTGTGCTCTTCTGAGTACAGTATACGGATTGTTTCTGGTTTACCTCAAAGAATGTCGATCACCTGCAGATACAGACTGTTATGCGAGGTTATCAATCAATTAAAGACACACTCTAAGTGTTACAGTACACTGTAACACTTACAGAAACCATTCCGTATATTAGAAAAAGTAAATTCTAAAATTTTTACAGCAGTTGGTTCTTTACTAAGGTACTTAAAGCAAATAAAGCGGAGAACCGACATCTGTTCTTCTCCGAGCTGAAAGGCAAAGTGGCTTGTGTTGGCTACTGCATGTATGAGCGGGGTGGTGGGTATTCTACCCGCTAACTAGCAAAGGAGAGTAACACCTCGCTAAAAGTTTTATGGCTAGTTTCAGCTGTCGCCGAAATGTATCCAATAGTAAAGAACTGAAAGGTTTGTATTTGGTGCTGGAACAAATGGTTTTTGCATCTGTCAAAAGCACAACAATCTCTTCACACTTCTTTCA
This sequence comes from Palaemon carinicauda, assembly GCF_036898095.1. Classification (NCBI taxonomy): domain Eukaryota; kingdom Metazoa; phylum Arthropoda; class Malacostraca; order Decapoda; family Palaemonidae; genus Palaemon; species Palaemon carinicauda. Next base: position 18,684,958 of record NC_090755.1, on the reverse strand, counting down.
GGCTACTGCTATCTTAACATCAGCTTCACAATCCAGTATATTACCAACTTAACATAAATGTTAAACCTCCACCACACATTGCCCCTTCACCATAATATGATCCTTCATCTCCAGTTCTTCTTTTTTATATTTCCTAATAAAAATTTGGTTTCTGAAGCTCTTTTTCAGACCACTTCTATAATCCTATGCATTGCTTGTGGCTTCATCAGATAACTACTTGATTAAATATTCAATAGCATTCTCACTAACCTATCTACACATACCTATCCTCTCCAAAGCAATCTTTTCAAACTTACGTAAAATTAAGGCATGCATACTTCATTCAAAATGGCTGATTGACTCTACATACCTGCATGTGTTCCATTTCTAATTGATTCATTGCCAAGATAATATTAGTACTGGAGGGAGTTTGAACATCTAGAATCTGAAAAAGAATAATGATAATGAACCAGAATTAGTAACAGGAGGTAAACAATCTTGCATTAAATTTACGCTTATACTGCTCCACAGTAAATATGATTGAGCTCTTTCACCATAAACCCATTACTTATCCTTTTATTGTTCCCTAAACTAGTCCAGGATACTGCACTTCAATCTGTATCAACATACTGGAGAGAATGACAATCAGCCAGTACAGCACATTATCATTAAAAGCCAGACTGCAATCCTGTAGAAAAGTAGTATGCTACAAGCCTTAGGGACCCCCATGCGGAGAGCAGTCTGGTGTGAAAATGAAAAGAAGTGAAGAATGAAATACTATATGTATATACGATGAATAATGGAAAATAAAACAAATTAAGATGATCAAAATTTTAATAATAAAATTTACTTTGATATCTTCAAGTCAGAGTACTTATATCTCCGAAGCACAAGCTCTTGTGGAGTAACCAAAGAAAAAATTCTTTATATACCCTCCACCCCAAAAATTGCCAGCATAGGAACTCTAACCCTGAGAAGTAACCGTTGAATGGAGCTCCCAAGGCTTCAATCCTACCTTTCAGTCATAACATTTTGAAGTTGGCAAAGACTTCCATTAAGACATTAACTACTTGAAGGGGGGAGGAGGGTGTGTGGTCATTATATTTCTGTTTACTTTTCATGAATCCGACCTTCAGGTCCCAGTATTAACAACTACATTAACACAGTGGACAGAAAACTTAGTCAAATAAATTATCTATCTAATGTGTGTCTTTCTTCAATTTACCGCCAGTAAACACTTATAAATGAAACCTTATGAAAAGAATTTTGTGACCTTTTGAAAATTCGGTTACAAGTATTTAGCCTATCCATTGGCATATGTTTTCTTAACTCTCCCTGTCCTGATGTTACCAAATAATATACTACAGTATATAAAAAAATTTGATTATGTGGATGAGCTTAAAAATTCTGTAAAATTGTCAAGATACCCGACTATTATAAATATCGGCAAAGCAAATTACACTAACATGAATAATTGATTTGCACGTGCTATTGCAAAAATCAATAGTGCAAAATGGCTAACCCCAAAAAAAACAGAGATAGTTGCTTTAACATCTATACCTTTGGATACACTAGAGCCGATATTGCCTTGGGCTTTTCGCAAACTAAACACCAAGACAACATACAGTTGGACAAGCACTTGGAGTCGAAGTTTTCTATAACAAAGATATCTAAAAAATCCCAAAATGTAAGAATATCTTTTGGATCCCTTAAGCTATTCGATAGACAGCCTACATACTGATCAATATTATCTACTATGAATATACTCCTAGACCATGTAACATATCGCATATCTGATCCATATTGCTATAAAGCACTAAATCTATATTACTATACAATATTACTAATGCCAGCCTGCCTAATTTTAATCCTAGAAATGCTAGCAAAATGTCAGCTTCAAGTCATGTTTAATGTTATTTTAATCAACATCATATCCATATTGACTGAAGATCTTTGGTTTAGAAAAAGTCGCAAATGGATAGCTAGGATAATTTCTTCCAGTAGGCAGGGGAAGGGACAGAGAGACGATTTGACCGAATGCAAACACCCATATTTTGAAAAAAATGAAACCTGGGGAGCCCTATTTTCAAAAAATGATAGAACCTTCGTCATCGTCTCAGTCGTCTTTGTGGTCTTCGTCTTCATCGTCTTCGTGTGCGTCGTCTTCGTCTGCGTCGTCTTTTTCAAGTAGGCAGAGGAAGGGACAGAGAGACGATATGAACGGATGCAAACACCCTTATTTTTAAAAAAAGTGAAACCTGGGGAGCCCTATTTTAAAAAAATGATAGAACCTTCGTCATCGTCTCCATCGTCTTCGTGGTCTTCGTCTTCATCGTCTTCGTGTGCGTCGTCTTCTTCTGCGTCGTCTTTTTAAAGTAGGCAGAGGAAGGGACAGAGACACGATATGAACGGATGCAAACACCCTTATTTTTAAAAAAATGAGATCTGAGAGACCCTATAAAAAAAAAAAAAAAAAAAGTCGTAAATGGATAGCTAGAATAATTTCTTCCAGTAGGCAGGGGAAGGGACAGAGAGACGATTTGACCGAATGCAAACACCCTTATTTTGAAAAAAATGAAACCTAGGGAGCCCTATTTTCAAAAAATGATAGAACCTTCGTCATCGTCTCCGTCGTCTTTGTGGTCTTCGTCTTCATCGTCTTCGTGTGCGTTGTCTTCGTCTGCGTCGTCTTTTTCAAGTAGGCAGAGGAAGGGACAGAGAGACGATATGAACGGATGCAAACACCCTTATTTTGAAAAAAATGAAACCTGGGGAGCCCTATTTTCAAAAAATGATAGAACCTTCGTCATCGTCTCCGTCGTCTTCGTGGTCTTCGTCTTCATCGTCTTCGTGTGCGTCGTCTTCGTCTGCGTCGTCTTTTTCAAGTAGGAAGAGGAAGGGACAGAGAGACGATATGAACGGATGCAAACACCCTTATTTTTAAAAAAAGTGAAACCTGGGGAGCCCTATTTTCAAAAAATGATAGAACCTTCGTCATCGTCTCCGTCGTCTTCGTGGTCTTCGTCTTCATCGTCTTCGTGTGCGTCGTCTTCGTCTGCGTCATCTTTTTAAAGTAGGCAGAGGAAGGGACAGAGACACGATATGAACGAATGCAAACACCCTTATTTTTTAAAAAATGAAACGTGGGGAGCCCTATTTTCAAAAAATGATAGAACCTTCGTCATCGTCTCCGTCGTCTTTGTGGTCTTCGTCTTCATCGTCTTCGTGTGCGTTGTCTTCGTCTGCGTCGTCTTTTTCAAGTAGGCAGAGGAAGGGACAGAGAGACGATATGAACGGATGCAAACACCCTTATTTTGAAAAAAATGAAACCTGGGGAGCCCTATTTTCAAAAAATGATAGAACCTTCGTCATCGTCTCCGTCGTCTTCGTGGTCTTCGTCTTCATCGTCTTCGTGTGCGTCGTCTTCGTCTGCGTCGTCTTTTTCAAGTAGGCAGAGGAAGGGACAGAGAGACGATATGAACGGATGCAAACACCCTTATTTTAAAAAAAAGTGAAACCTGGGGAGCCCTATTTTCAAAATATGATAGAACCTTCGTCATCGTCTCCGTCGTCTTCGTGGTTTTCGTCTTCATCGTCTTCGTGTGCGTCGTCTTCGTCTGCGTCGTCTTTTTAAAGTAGGCAGAGGAAGGGACAGAGACACGATATGAACGGATGCAAACACCCTTATTTTTAAAAAAATGAGATCTGAGTGACCCCATAAAAAAAAAAAAAAAAAAAAAAAAAAAAAAAAAAGTCGTAAATGGATAGCTAAGATAATTTCTTCCAGTAGGCAGAGGAAGGGACAGAGAGACGATATGAACGGATGCGAACACCCTTATTTTTAAAAAAATTAAACCTGGGGAGCCCTATTTTCAAAATATGATAGAACCTTCGTCATCGTCTCCGTCGTCTTCGTGGTTTTCGTCTTCATCGTCTTCGTGTGCGTCGTCTTCGTCTGCGTCGTCTTTTTAAAGTAGGCAGAGGAAGGGACAGAGACACG
>NC_090755.1:18674018-18680479 GCF_036898095.1 Palaemon carinicauda | reverse complement strand
ACCCTATAAAAAAAAAAAAAAAAAAAAAAAAAAAAAAAAAAAAAAAAAAAAAAAAAAAAAAAGTCGAAAATGGATAGCTAGGATAATTTCTTCCAGTAGGCAGTGGAAGGGACAGAGAGACGATTTGAACGAATGCAAACACCCTTATTTTTAAAAAAAATGAAACCTGGGGAGCCCTATTTTCAAAAAATGATAGAACCTTCGTCATCGTCTCTGTCGTCTTCATGGTCTTCGTCTTCATCGTCTTCGTGTGCGTCGTCTTCGTCTGCGTCGTCTTTTTCAAGTAGGCAGAGGAAGGGACAGAGACACGATATGAACGGATGCAAACACCCTTATTTTTAAAAAAATGAGATCTGAGTGACCCTATAAAGAAAAAAAAAAAAAAAAAAAAAAAAAAAAAAAAAAAAAAAAAGTCGAAAATGGATGGCTAGGATAATTTCTTCCAGTAGGCACTGGAAGGGACAGACAGACGATTTGAACGAATGCAAACACCCTTATTTTGAAAAAAATGAGACCTGGGGAGCCCTATTTCTAAAAAATGATAGAACCTTCGTCATCGTCTCCGTCGTCTTCGTGGTCTTCGTCTTCATCGTCTTCGTGTGCGTCGTCTTCGTCTACGTCGTCTTTTTCAAGTAGGCAGAGGAAGGGACAGAGACACGATATGAACGGATGCAAACACCCTTATTTTTAAAAAAATGAAACCTGGGGAGCCCTATTTTCAAAAAATGATAGAACCTTCGTCATCGTCTCCGTCGTCTTCATGGTCTTCGTCTTCATCGTCTTCGTGTGCGTCGTCTTCGTCTGCGTCGTCTTTTTCAAGTAGCCAGAGGAAGGGGACAGAGAGACGATATGAACGGATGCAAACACCCTTATTTTTAAAAAAATGAAACCTGGGGAGCCCTATTTTCAAAAAATTATAGAACCTTCGTCATCGTCTCCGTCGTCTCCGTGGTCTTCGTATTCATCGTCTCCGTGGTCTTCGTCTTCATCGTCTTCGTGTGCGTCGTCTTCGTCTGCGTCGTCTTTTTCAAGTAGGCAGAGGAAGGGACAGAGACACGATATGAACGGATGCAAACACCCTTATTTTTAAAAAAATGAAACCTGGGGAGCCCTATTTTCAAAAAATGATAGAACCTTCGTCATCGTCTCCGTCGTCTTCGTGGTCTTCGTCTTCATCGTCTTCGTGTGCGTCGTCTTCGTCTGCGTCGTCATTTTCAAGTAGGCAGAGGAAGGGACAGAGACACGATATGAACGGATGCAAACACCCTTATTTTAAAAGAAAATGAGATCTGAGTGACCCTATAAAAAAAAAAAAAAAAAAAAAAAAAAAAAAAAAAAAAAAAAAGTCGAAAATGGATAGCTAGGATAATTTCTTCCAGTAGGCAGTGGAAGGGACAGAGACACGATTTGAACGAATGCAAACACCCTTATTTTGAAAAAAATGAAACCTGGGGAGCCCTATTTTTATAAAATGATAGAACCTTCGTCATCGTCTCCGTCGTCTTCGTGGTCTTCGTCTTCATCGTCTTCGTGTGCGTCGTCTTCGTCTGCGTCGTCATTTTCAAGTAGGCAGAGGAAGGGACAGAGACACGATATGAACGGATGCAAACACCCTTATTTTAAAAGAAAATGAGATCTGAGTGACCCTATAAAAAAAAAAAGAAAAAAAAAAAAAAAAAAAAAAAAAAAGTCGAAAATGGATAGCTAGGATAATTTCTTCCAGTAGGCAGTGGAAGGGACAGAGAGACGATTTGACCGAATGCAAACACCCTTATTTTGAAAAAAATGAAACCTGGGGAGCCCTATTTTTAAAAAATGATAGAACCTTCGTCATCGTCTCCGTCGTCTTCGTGGTCTTCGTCTTCATCGTCTTCGTGTGCTTCGTCTTCGTCTGCGTCGTCTTTTTCAAGTAGGCAGAGGAAGGGACAGAGACACGATATGAACGGATGCAAACACCCTTATTTTTAAAAAAATGAGATCTGAGTGACCCTATAAAAAAAAAAAAAAAAAAAAAAAAAAAAAAAAAAGTCGAAAATGGATAGCTAGGATAATTTCTTCCAGTAGGCAGTGGAAGGGATAGAGAGACGATTTGAACGAATGCAAACACCCTTATTTTTAAAAAAATGAAACCTGGGGAGCCCTATTTTCAAAAAATTATAGAACCTTCGTCATCGTCTCCGTCATCTTCATGCTCTTCGTCTTCATCGTCTTCGTGTGCGTCGTCTTCGTCTGCGTGGTCTTTTTCAAGTAGGCAGAGGAAGGGACAGAGACACGATATGAACGGATGCAAACACCCTTATTTTTAAAAAAATGAAACCTGGGGAGCCCTATTTTCAAAAAATGATAGAACCTTCGTCATCGTCTCCGTCGTCTTCGTGGTATTCGTCTTCATCGTCTTCGTGGTATTCGTCTTCATCGTCTTCGTGTGCGTCGTCTTCGTCTGCGTCGTCTTTTTCAAGTAGGCAGAGGAAGGGACAGAGACACGATATGAACGGATGCAAACACCCTTATTTTTAAAAAAATGAGATCTGAGTGACCCTATAAAGAAAAAAAAAAAAAAAAAAAAAAAAAAAAAAAAAAAAGTCGAAAATGGATGGCTAGGATAATATCTTCCAGTAGGCAGTGGAAGGGACAGAGAGACGATTTGAACGAATGCAAACACCCTTATTTTGAAAAAAATGAGACCTGGGGAGCCCTATTTTTAAAAAATGATAGAACCTTCGTCATCGTCTCCGTCGTCTTCGTGGTCTTCGTCTTCATCGTCTTCGTGTGCGTCGTCTTCGTCTGCGTCGTCTTTTTCAAGTAGGCAGAGGAAGGGACAGAGAGACGATATGAACGGATGCAAACACCCTTATTTTTAAAAAAATGAAACCTGGGGAGCCTTATTTTCAAAAAATGATAGAACCTTCGTCATCGTCTCCGTCGTCTTCATGGTCTTCGTCTTCATGGTCTTCGTGTGCGTCGTCTTCGTCTGCGTCGTCTTTTTCAAGTAGCCAGAAGAAGGGACAGAGAGACGATATGAACGGATGGAAACACCCTTATTTTTAAAAAAATGAAACCTGGGGAGCCCTATTTTCAAAAAATGATAGAACCTTCGTCATCGTCTCCGTCGTCTTCGTGGTCTTCGTCTTCATCGTCTTCGTGTGCGTCGTCTTCGTCTGCGTCGTCTTTTTCAAGTAGGAAGAGGAAGGGACAGAGACACGATATGAACGGATGCAAACACCCTTATTTTTAAAAAAATGAGATCTGAGTGACCCTATAAAAAAAAAAAAAAAAAAAAAAAAAAAAAAAAAAAAAAAAAAGTCGAAAATGGATAGTTAGGATAATTTCTTCCAGTAGGCAGTGGAAGGGACAGAGAGACAATTTGACCGAATGCAAACACCCTTATTTTGAAAAAAATGAAACCTGGGGAGCCCTATTTTTAAAAAATGATAGAACCTTCGTCATCGTCTCCGTCGTCTTCGTGGTCTTCGTCTTCATCGTCTTCGTGTGCGTCGTCTTCGTCTGCGTCGTCTTTTTCAAGTAGGCAGAGGAAGGGACAGAGACACGATATGAACGGATGCAAACACCCTTATTTTTAAAAAAATGAGATCTGAGTGACCCTATAAAAAAAAAAAAAAAAAAAAAAAAAAAAAAAAAAAAAAAAAAGTCGAAAATGAATAGCTAGGATAATTTCTTCCAGTAGGCAGTGGAAGGGATAGGGAGACGATTTGAACGAATGCAAACACCCTTATTTTTAAAAAAATGAAACCTGGGAAGCCCTATTTTCAAAAAATGATAGAACCTTCGTCATCGTCTCTGTCGTCTTCATGGTCTTCGTCTTCATCGTCTTCGTGTGCGTCGTCTTCGTCTGCGTCGTCTTTTTCAAGTAGGCAGAGGAAGGGACAGAGACACGATATGAACGGATGCAAACACCCTTATTTTTAAAAAAAATGAGATCTGAGTGACCCTATAAAGAAAAAAAAAAAAAAAAAAGTCGAAAATGGATGGCTAGGATAATTTCTTCCAGTAGGCAGTGGAAGGGACAGAGAGACGATTTGAACGAATGCAAACACCCTTATTTTGAAAAAAATGAGACCTGGGGAGCCCTATTTTTAAAAAATGATAGAACCTTCGTCATCGTCTCCGTCGTCTTCGTGGTCTTCGTCTTCATCGTCTTCGTGTGCGTCGTCTTCGTCTGCGTCGTCTTTTTCAAGTAGGCAGAGGAAGGGACAGAGAGACGATATGAACGGATGCAAACACCCTTATTTTTAAAAAAATGAAACCTGGGGAGCCTTATTTTCAAAAAATGATAGAACCTTCGTCATCGTCTCCGTCGTCTTCATGGTCTTCGTCTTCATGGTCTTCGTGTGCGTCGTCTTCGTCTGCGTCGTCTTTTTCAAGTAGCCAGAAGAAGGGACAGAGAGACGATATGAACGGATGGAAACACCCTTATTTTTAAAAAAATGAAACCTGGGGAGCCCTATTTTCAAAAAATGATAGAACCTTCGTCATCGTCTCCGTCGTCTTCGTGGTCTTCGTCTTCATCGTCTTCGTGTGCGTCGTCTTCGTCTGCGTCGTCTTTTTCAAGTAGGCAGAGGAAGGGACAGAGACACGATATGAACGGATGCAAACACCCTTATTTTTAAAAAAATGAGATCTGAGTGACCCTATAAAAAAAAAAAAAAAAAAAAAAAAAAAGTCGAAAATGGATAGCTAGGATAATTTCTTCCAGTAGGCAGTGGAAGGGACAGAGAGACGATTTGACCGAATGCAAACACCCTTATTTTGAAAAAAATGAAACCTGGGGAGCCCTATTTTTAAAAAATGATAGAACCTTCGTCATCGTCTCCGTCGTCTTCGTGGTCTTCGTCTTCATCGTCTTCGTGTGCGTCGTCTTCGTCTGCGTCGTCTTTTTCAAGTAGGCAGAGGAAGGGACAGAGACACGATATGAACGGATGCAAACACCCTTATTTTTAAAAAAATGAGATCTGAGTGACCCTATAAAAAAAAAAAAAAAAAAAAAAAAAAAAAAAAAAAAAAAGTCGAAAATGAATAGCTAGGATAATTTCTTCCAGTAGGCAGTGGAAGGGATAGGGAGACGATTTGAACGAATGCAAACACCCTTATTTTTAAAAAAATGAAACCTGGGGAGCCCTATTTTCAAAAAATGATAGAACCTTCGTCATCGTCTCCGTCATCTTCATGCTCTTCGTCTTCATCGTCTTCGTGTGCGTCGTCTTCGTCTGCGTGGTCTTTTTCAAGTAGGCAGAGGAAGGGACAGAGACACGATATGAACGGATGCAAACACCCTTATTTTTAAAAAAATGAGACCTGGGGAGCCCTATTCTCAAAAAATGATAGAACCTTCGTCATCGTCTCCGTCGTCTTCGTGGTATTCGTCTTCATCGTCTTCGTGTGCGTCGTCTTCGTCTGCGTCGTCTTTTTCAAGTAGGCAGAGGAAGGGACAGAGACACGATATGAACGGATGCAAACACCCTTATTTTTAAAAAAATGAGATCTGAGTGACCCTATAAAAAAAAAAAAAAAAAAAAAAAAAAAAAAAAAAAAAAAAAAAAGTCGAAAATGGATAGCTAGGATAATTTCTTCCAGTAGGCAGTGGAAGGGACAGAGAGACGATTTCAACTAATGCAAACACCCTTATTTTTAAAAAAATGAAACCTGGGGAGCCCTATTTTCAAAAAATGATAGAACCTTCGTCATCGTCTCCGTCGTCTTCGTGGTATTCGTCTTCATCGTCTTCGTGTGCGTCGTCTTCGTCTGCGTCGTCTTTTTCAAGTAGGCAGAGGAAGGGACAGAGAGACGATATGAACGGATGCAAACACCCTTATTTTTAAAAAAATGAAACCTGGGGAGCCCTATTTTCAAAAAAAGATAGAACCTTCGTCATCGTCTCCGTCGTCTTCGTGGTCTTCGTCTTCATCGTCTTCGTGTGCGTCGTCTTCGTCTGCGTCGTCTTTTTCAAGTAGGCAGAGGAAGGGACAGAGAGACGATATGAACGGATGCAAACACCCTTATTTTTAAAAAAATGAAACCTGGGGAGCCCTATTTTCAAAAAATGATAGAACCTTCGTCATCGTCTCCGTCGTCTTCGTGGTCTTCGTGGTCTTCGTCTTCATCGTCTTCGTGTGCGTCGTCTTCGTCTGCGTCGTCTTTTTCAAGTAGGCAGAGGAAGGGACAGAGACACGATATGAACGGATGCAAACACCCTTATTTTTAAAAAAATGAAACCTGGGGAGCCCTATTTTCAAAAAATGATAGAACCTTCGTCATCGTCTCCGTCGTCTTCGTGGTCTTCGTCTTCATCGTCTTCGTGTGCGTCGTCTTCGTCTGCGTCGTCATTTTCAAGTAGGCAGAGGAAGGGACAGAGACACGATATGAACGGATGCAAACACCCTTATTTTAAAAGAAAATGAGATCTGAGTGACCCTATAAAAAAAAAAAAAAAAAAAAAAAAAAAA
>NC_090755.1:18661518-18666518 GCF_036898095.1 Palaemon carinicauda | reverse complement strand
CGAATGCAAACACCCTTATTTTTAAAAAAATGAAACCTGGGGAGCCCTATTTTCAAAAAATGATAGAACCTTCGTCATCGTCTCCGTCGTCTTCGTGGTCTTCGTCTTCATCGTCTTCGTGTGCGTCGTCTTCGTCTGCGTCGTCATTTTCAAGTAGGCAGAGGAAGGGACAGAGACACGATATGAACGGATGCAAACACCCTTATTTTAAAAGAAAAGGAGATCTGAGTGACCCTATAAAAAAAAAAAAAAAAAAAAAAAAAAAAAAAAAAAAAAAGTCGAAAATGGATAGCTAGGATAATTTCTTCCAGTAGGCAGTGGAAGGGACAGAGAGATGATTTGAACGAATGCAAACACCCTTATTTTTAAAAAAATGAAACCTGGGGAGCCCTATTTTCAAAAAATGATAGAACCTTCGTCATCGTCTCCGTCGTCTTCGTGGTCTTCGTCTTCATCGTCTTCGTGTGCGTCGTCTTCGTCTGCGTCGTCTTTTTCAAGTAGGCAGAGGAAGGGACAGAGAGACGATATGAACGGATGCAAACACCCTTATTTTTAAAAAAATGAAACCTGGGGAGCCCTATTTTCAAAAAATGATAGAACCTTCGTCATCGTCTCCGTCGTCTTCGTGGTCTTCGTCTTCATCGTCTTCGTGTGCGTCGTCTTCTTCTGCGTCATCTTTTTCAAGTAGGCAGAGGAAGGGACAGAGACACGATATGAACGGATGCAAACACCCTTATTTTAAAAGAAAATGAGATCTGAGTGACCCTATAAAAAAAAAAAAAAAAAAAAAAAAAAAAAGTCGAAAATGGATAGCTAGGATAATTTCTTCCAGTAGGCAGTGGAAGGGACAGAGAGACGATTTGAACGAATGCAAACACCCTTATTTTGAAAAAAATGAAACCTGGGGAGCCCTATTTTTATAAAATGATAGAACCTTCGTCATCGTCTCCGTCGTCTTCGTGGTCTTCGTCTTCATCGTCTTCGTGTGCGTCGTCTTCGTCTGCGTCGTCTTTTTCAAGTAGGCAGAGGAAGGGACAGAGACACGATATGAACGGATGCAAACACCCTTATTTTAAAAGAAAATGAGATCTGAGTGACCCTATAAAAAAAAAAAAAAAAAAAAAAAAAAAAAAAAAAAAAGTCGAAAATGGATAGCTAGGATAATTTCTTCCAGTAGGCAGTGGGAAGGGACAGAGAGACGATTTGACCGAATGAAAACACCCTTATTTTGAAAAAAATGAAACCTGGGGAGCCCTATTTTTAAAAAATGATAGAACCTTCGTCATCGTCTCCGTTGTCTTCGTGGTCTTCGTCTTCATCGTCTTCGTGTGCGTCGTCTTCGTCTGCGTCGTCATTTTCAAGTAGGCAGAGGAAGGGACAGAGACACGATATGAACGGATGCAAACACCCTTATTTTAAAAGAAAATGAGATCTGAGTGACCCTATAAAAAAAAAAAAAAAAAAAAAAAAAAAAAAAAAAAAAAAAAAAAAAAAAAAAAAAAAAAAAAAAAAAAAAAAAAAAAAAAACCTGCCATTATGAAAGTGACTCTCCAAATCCACAAGCTGATATCTGGAAATGGTAAATATCGGTAGTACTGTTATTTATTTTCATTCAAATTGGTTTTGGATCTAAACAAATTACTGACATGTATCGGTTCAGTTTGCTCTTTTCTGATTCAAGAGGGATTATGGATTCGTGTATGGCATTGGACGAGCAGTGGATTTTGGAATAGTTGTTCGTTGGTGCTCTCGGGAACAAGGCTAGTGGATGGATAGGATAGATTGAGGAGTTGCCAGATTGTGAATTAGATAGAAATTGGAATAGTTGTTAGATGTTGAGTTCTGGAATAGTTGTTAGATAGTGAGTTCTGGAACGAGGCTAGTGGATAGATAGGATAGATCGAGGAGTTGCTAGATTGTGAATTAGATAGAAATTGGAATAGTTGTTAGATGGTGAGTTCTGGAACGAGGCAATTGGATGGATAGGATAGATCGAGGAGTTGCCAGATTGTGAATTAGATAGAAATTGGGATAGTTGTTAGATGGTGAGTTCTGGAATGAGAGTAGTGGATGGAAAGGATAGTTTGAGGAGTTGCCAGATTGTGAATTAGATAGAAATTGGAATAGTTGTTAGAGGGTGAGTTCTGGAATGAGAGTAGTGGATGGAAAGGATAGATCGAGGAGTTGCCAGATTGTGAATTAGATAGAAATTGGAATAGTTGTTAGATGGTGAGTTCTGGAATGAGAGTAGTGGATGGATAGGATAGATTGAGGAGTTGCTAGATTGTGAATTAGATAGGAATTGGAATAGTTGTTAGATAGTGAGTTCTGGAATGAGGGTAGTGGATGGATAGGATAGATCGAGGAGTTGCCAGATTGTGAATTAGATAGAAATTGGAATAGTTTGTTAGATGGTGAGTTCTGGAATGAGAGTAGTGGATGGATAGGATAGATTGAGGAGTTGCCAGATTGTGAATTAGATAGAAATTGGAATAGTTGTTAGATGGTGAGTTCTGGAATGAGAGTAGTGGATGGAAAGGATAGATCGAGGAGTTGCCAGATTGTGAATTAGATAGAAATTGGAATAGTTGTTAGATGGTGAGTTCTGGAATGAGAGTAGTGGATGGAAAGGATAGATCGAGGAGTTGCTAGATTGTGAATTAGATAGAAATTAAATTCATTTCTTGCTTAAACTAACAATAGGTTCTATTTGTCCCCCCTCCACTCTCCCTCTCCCCCCCCCCCAATAAAAGGGGCTCAGTGATATTTACGTAACTACGTGAAATGCTTTTATTTATTCAGCCCCATTTTGATGGACAGTATTTGAATGCAATGAAATTGGAACGGGGAAATTTTATGCATGGTTTTTTTTTATTAATCCTTGTCTCGGAAATGGAAAAGCACTACTGGATAAATGGAGAGAAATTTCGTGAAAACTAACACTATTGAGTTGTGTATAAGTTGCAATTGCATAAACACCAAAACACACACACACACACACACTATATATATATATATATAGAGGTTTTTTATATATATAATATATATATATATATATAGATAGATAGATAGATAGCAAGGTATGTTGTTTGCCTGGTATGATTATCTCCCAAGTGTATGCGCTCACTTTTGTCATTTACATTTTATAACTTGGAAGATTTGTCATTAGTATTTTTTAATGATGCTTCATCCAACGCTTATTACTTCATCTAAATCTCCATATTGGATTTTGCAATCCTTTTCTTTCTGTGTCGTAATTAGTAATCTTGGGTACGGAAGATTGAAAGCGTAATTACTCTAATGATACGATATAACTACTTTGCAGACAGTCTTGTTATTTTCATTTTTATTTTCATTGTATCCTCAAGCGCTTACTGCTAAGGTTATGAATTAGCGGTAGATATCGTTATCATTACTCCCTTGTTTACCTATATGAATTACCGGTAAATTTTAATATCATCACTCCCTCTTGTTCACTTGCGGGACCCCTTTGCCTTCTGAGGCCCTTGATCTGAGGAGCAGTTGGGCGTCCTATGGAACTTTTCTTTATCCGTGGATATAGGATGCCCATAGTTTCTTTATACTGACCAAGGAACAGTTTGTAAGTGAGACATACACTGAGACCCCTTTGCCTTCTGAGCCCTTTTGCCGGAGGAGCAGTTGGCATCATATGGAACTTTTCTTTATCCATGGATATAGGATGCCCATAGGTTCTTTATACTGACCAAGGAACGGCCTGTAAGTGAGACATACATTGAGAACCTTAGCTGGTAACTGAGATATACACTGAGAACCTCAGTCTGTGAGTGAGACATACATTAAGGACCTCAGCCTCCAAGTGAGACATACATTGAGAACCACCTAATAATATAACCCATTGAGTGCCATCATACAGAATGTGCATCAAGATTTAACCCTTTGAGCGACGTATCCGGGCAGAAGTAGGGATTCAGTAATTTTTTTTATTTTTTTTATTTATTTTTTTTTTTAAAGTAACGTCATCGTCAACAACTGATAAATGGAGAATAACATACATGCCTGGTTTTTTTTTTCAAGAGAGCTTTAAATTAATCAAAAAGCTAAAACAGAAAGTTAAAATAATGGATAATTGATATTACCAATGTAAAGCCATGTTTAAGGCTAGAATATTCGCGTCCATCATATTTTTTTCTTTCACCTTACCTTTCAATCTATTGAATACTGTAGAAGTACAGTGCTGTTTTGATTTACTTTGGCTTTCAAATATTTTTTAAATAATGACTTATTTTCAGTTATATTTTCAGTATTTACTTATTTAGATAACTCGTACGTATCGTCCCCTATAACGTTAGGGTTTACAGTTTCACTCATTTCATGGTTCCCTATAAAACAATAAACTGATGTGTTAATTTATATTTGTTTTAGTAATATTTGGAATATTTATTTTCATTTTCAGCTATGTTTTCAATATCTACATTTTTTATAACTTACATATCGTCCCCCATAAATTAAAGGTTTACAATTTCACGCATCCCCTGCTTCCCCACAGAGCAATTGTTTTGATTTACCTTTGTTTTCAGTATTTTAGATATTTATTTTATTTTCAGTTATATTTTCAATATCTACTTTTTTATGAATCTAACGTATCGTCCCCCATAACGTTAGGGTTTACAGTTTCACGCATTCCGTGCTTCCCCACAGAGCAATTGTTTTGATTTACCTTTGTTTTCTGTATTTTAAATATTTATTTTATTTTCAGATATATTTTCAATATCTACCTTTTTATGACTCCAACGTATCGTCCCCCATAACGTTAGGGTTTTCAGTTTCACTCATTCCCTGGTTCCCTATAAAACAATAAACTGATGTTTTAGTTTATATTTGTTTTAGTAATATTTCGAATATTTATTTTTATTTTCAGCCATTTTTTCAATATCTACATTTTTTATAACTTACATATCGTCCCCCATAAAATTAAAGGTTTACTGTTTCACGCATCCCCTGCTTCCCCACAGAGCAAT
>NC_090755.1:18632695-18651018 GCF_036898095.1 Palaemon carinicauda | reverse complement strand
GTTCTATCATTTTTTGAAAATAGGGCTCCCCAGGTTTCATTTTTTTAAAAATAAGGGTGTTTGTATTCGTTCAAATCGTCTCTCTGTCCCCTCCCCTACCTACTGGAAGAAATTATCCTAGCTATCCATTTTCGACTCTTTTTTTTTTTTTTTTTTTTTTTTTTTTTTTTTTTTCTTTTTTTTTTTTTTTTTTTTTTTTTTTTTTCTTTATAGGGTCACTCAGATCTCATTTTTTTAAAAATAAGGGTGTTTGCATCCGTTCATATCGTGTCTCTGTCCCTTCATCTGCCTACTTGAAAAAGACGACGCAGACGAAGACGACGTACACGAAGACGATGAAGACGAAGACCACGAAGACGACGGAGACGATGACGAAGGTTCTATCATTTTTTGAAAATAGGGCTCCCCAGGTTTCATTTTTTTAAAAATAAGGGTGTTTGCATCCGTTCATATCGTCTCTCTGTCCCTTCCTCTGCCTACTTGAAAAAGACGACGCAGAAGAAGACGACGCACACGGAGACGATGAAGACGAAGACCACGAAGACGACGGAGACGATGACGAAGGTTCTATCATTTTTTGAAAATAGGGCTCCCCAGGTTTCATTTTTTTAAAAATAAGGGTGTTTGTATTCGTTCAAATCGTCTCTCTGTCCCCTCCCCTACCTACTGGAAGAAATTATCCTAGCTATCCATTTTCGACTCTTTTTTTTTTTTTTTTTTTTTTTTTTTTTTTTTTTTTTTTTTTTTTTTTTTTTATAGGGTCACTCAGATCTCATTTTTTTAAAAATAAGGGTGTTTGCATCCGTTCATATCGTGTCTCTGTCCCTTCATCTGCCTACTTGAAAAAGACGACGCAGACGAAGACGACGTACACGAAGACGATGAAGACGAAGACCACGAAGACGACGGAGACGATGACGAAGGTTCTATCATTTTTCGAAAATAGGGCTCCCCAGGTTTCATTTTTTTGAAAATAAGGGTGTTTGCATCCGTTCATATCGTCTCTCTGTCCCTTCCTCTGCCTACTTGAAAAAGACGACGCAGAAGAAGACGACGCACACGGAGACGATGAAGACGAAGACCACGAAGACGACGGAGACGATGACGAAGGTTCTATAATTTTTTGAAAATAGGGCTCCCCAGGTTTCATTTTTTTAAAAATAAGGGTGTTTGCATCCGTTCATATCGTCTCTCTGTCCCTTCCTCTGCCTACTTGAAAAAGACGACGCAGAAGAAGACGACGCACACGGAGACGATGAAGACGAAGACCACGAAGACGACGGAGACGATGACGAAGGTTCTATCATTTTTTGAAAATAGGGCTCCCCAGGTTTCATTTTTTTTAAAAATAAGGGTGTTTGTATTCGTTCAAATCGTCTCTCTGTCCCCTCCCCTACCTACTGGAAGAAATTATCCTAGCTATCCATTTTCGACTCTTTTTTTTTTTTTTTTTTTTTTTTTTTTTTTTTTTTTTTTTTCTTTATAGGGTCACTCAGATCTCATTTTTTTTAAAATAAGGGTGTTTGCATCCGTTCATATCGTGTCTCTGTCCCTTCATCTGCCTACTTGAAAAAGACGACGCAGACGAAGACGACGTACACGAAGACGATGAAGACGAAGACCACGAAGACGACGGAGACGATGACGAAGGTTCTATCATTTTTTGAAAATAGGGCTCCCCAGGTTTCATTTTTTTAAAAATAAGGGTGTTTGCATCCGTTCATATCGTCTCTCTGTCCCTTCCTCTGCCTACTTGAAAAAGACGACGCAGAAGAAGACGACGCACACGGAGACGATGAAGACGAAGACCACGAAGACGACGGAGACGATGACGAAGGTTCTATCATTTTTTGAAAATAGGGCTCCCCAGGTTTCATTTTTTTAAAAATAAGGGTGTTTGTATTCGTTCAAATCGTCTCTCTGTCCCCTCCCCTACCTACTGGAAGAAATTATCCTAGCTATCCATTTTCGACTCTTTTTTTTTTTTTTTTTTTTTTTTTTTTTTTTTTTTTTTTTTTTTTTTTTTTTTTTTTTTTTTTTTTTTTTTTTTTTTTTTTTTTCTTTTTCTTTATAGGGTCACTCAGATCTCATTTTTTTAAAAATAAGGGTGTTTGCATCCGTTCATATCGTGTCTCTGTCCCTTCATCTGCCTACTTGAAAAAGACGACGCAGACGAAGACGACGTACACGAAGACGATGAAGACGAAGACCACGAAGACGACGGAGACGATGACGAAGGTTCTATCATTTTTTGAAAATAGGGCTCCCCAGGTTTCATTTTTTTAAAATTAAGGGTGTTTGCATCCGTTCATATCGTCTCTCTGTCCCTTCCTCTGCCTACTTGAAAAAGACGACGCAGACGAAGACGACGCACACGGAGACGATGAAGACGAAGACCACGAAGACGACGGAGACGATGACGAAGGTTCTATCATTTTTTGAAAATAGGGCTCCCCAGGTTTCATTTTATTAATAATAAGGGTGTTTGTATTCGTTCAAATCGTCTCTCTGTCCCCTCCCCTACCTACTGGAAGAAATTATCCTAGCTATCCATTTTCGACTTTTTTTTTTTTTTTTTTTTTTTTTTTTTTTTTTTTTTTCTTTATAGGGTCACTCAGATCTCATTTTTTTAAAAATAAGGGTGTTTGCATCCGTTCATATCGTGTCTCTGTCCCTTCATCTGCCTACTTGAAAAAGACGACGCAGACGAAGACGACGTACACGAAGACGATGAAGACGAAGACCACGAAGACGACGGAGACGATGACGAAGGTTCTATCATTTTTTGAAAATAGGGCTCCCCAGGTTTCATTTTTTTAAAAATAAGGGTGTTTGCATCCGTTCATATCGTCTCTCTGTCCCTTCCTCTGCCTACTTGAAAAAGACGACGCAGAAGAAGACGACGCACACGGAGACGATGAAGACGAAGACCACGAAGACGACGGAGACGATGACGAAGGTTCTATCATTTTTTGAAAATAGGGCTCCCCAGGTTTCATTTTTTTAAAAATAAGGGTGTTTGTATTCGTTCAAATCGTCTCTCTGTCCCCTCCCCTACCTACTGGAAGAAATTATCCTAGCTATCCATTTTCGACTCTTTTTTTTTTTTTTTTTTTTTTTTCTTTTTTTCTTTTTTTTTTTTTTTTTTTTTTTTTTTTCTTTATAGGGTCACTCAGATCTCATTTTTTTAAAAATAAGGGTGTTTGCATCCGTTCATATCGTGTCTCTGTCCCTTCATCTGCCTACTTGAAAAAGACGACGCAGACGAAGACGACGTACACGAAGACGATGAAGACGAAGACCACGAAGACGACGGAGACGATGACGAAGGTTCTATCATTTTTTGAAAATAGGGCTCCCCAGGTTCATTTTTTTAAAAATAAGGGTGTTTGCATCCGTTCATATCGTCTCTCTGTCCCTTCCTCTGCCTACTTGAAAAAGACGACGCAGAAGAAGACGACGCACACGGAGACGATGAAGACGAAGACCACGAAGACGACGGAGACGATGACGAAGGTTCTATCATTTTTTGAAAATAGGGCTCCCCAGGTTTCATTTTTTTAAAAATAAGGGTGTTTGTATTCGTTCAAATCGTCTCTCTGTCCCCTCCCCTACCTACTGGAAGAAATTATCCTAGCTATCCATTTTCGACTCTTTTTTTTTTTTTTTTTTTTTTTTTTTTTTTTTTTTTTTTTTTTTTTTTTTTTTTTATAGGGTCACTCAGATCTCATTTTTTAAAAAATAAGGGTGTTTGCATCCGTTCATATCGTGTCTCTGTCCCTTCATCTGCCTACTTGAAAAAGACGACGCAGACGAAGACGACGTACACGAAGACGATGAAGACGAAGACCACGAAGACGACGGAGACGATGACGAAGGTTCTATCATTTTTCGAAAATAGGGCTCCCCAGGTTTCATTTTTTTGAAAATAAGGGTGTTTGCATCCGTTCATATCGTCTCTCTGTCCCTTCCTCTGCCTACTTGAAAAAGACGACGCAGAAGAAGACGACGCACACGGAGACGATGAAGACGAAGACCACGAAGACGACGGAGACGATGACGAAGGTTCTATAATTTTTTGAAATAGGGCTCCCCAGGTTTCATTTTTTTAAAAATAAGGGTGTTTGCATCCGTTCATATCGTCTCTCTGTCCCTTCCTCTGCCTACTTGAAAAAGACGACGCAGAAGAAGACGACGCACACGGAGACGATGAAGACGAAGACCACGAAGACGACGGAGACGATGACGAAGGTTCTATCATTTTTTGAAAATAGGGCTCCCCAGGTTTCATTTTTTTAAAAATAAGGGTGTTTGTATTCGTTCAAATCGTCTCTCTGTCCCCTCCCCTACCTACTGGAAGAAATTATCCTAGCTATCCATTTTCGACTCTTTTTTTTTTTTTTTTTTTTTTTTTTTTTTTTTTTTTTTTTTTTTTTTTTTTTTTTTTTTCTTTATAGGGTCACTCAGATCTCATTTTTTTTAAAAATAAGGGTGTTTGCATCCGTTCATATCGTGTCTCTGTCCCTTCATCTGCCTACTTGAAAAAGACGACGCAGACGAAGACGACGTACACGAAGACGATGAAGACGAAGACCACGAAGACGACGGAGACGATGACGAAGGTTCTATCATTTTTTGAAAATAGGGCTCCCCAGGTTTCATTTTTTTAAAAATAAGGGTGTTTGCATCCGTTCATATCGTCTCTCTGTCCCTTCCTCTGCCTACTTGAAAAAGACGACGCAGATGAAGACGACGCACACGGAGACGATGAAGACGAAGACCACGAAGACGACGGAGACGATGACGAAGGTTCTATCATTTTTTGAAAATAGGGCTCCCCAGGTTTCATTTTTTTTAAAATAAGGGTGTTTGTATTCGTTCAAATCGTCTCTCTATCCCCTCCCCTACCTACTGGAAGAAATTATCCTAGCTATCCATTTTCGACTTTTTTTTTTTTTTTTTTTTTTTTTTTTTTTTTTTTTTTTTTTTTTTCTTTATAGGGTCACTCAGATCTCATTTTTTTAAAAATAAGGGTGTTTGCATCTGTTCATATCGTGTCTCTGTCCCTTCATCTGCCTACTTGAAAAAGACGACGCAGACGAAGACGACGTACACGAAGACGATGAAGACGAAGACCACAAAGACGACGGACACGATGACGAAGGTTCTATCATTTTTTGAAAATAGGGCTCCCCAGGTTTCATTTTTTTAAAAATAAGGGTGTTTGCATCCGTTCATATCGTCTCTCTGTCCCTTCCTCTGCCTACTTGAAAAAGACGACGCAGACGAAGACGACGCACACGGAGACGATGAAGACGAAGACCACGAAGACGACGGAGACGATGACGAAGGTTCTATCATTTTTTGAAAATAGGGCTCCCCAGGTTTCATTTTATTAAAAATAAGGGTGTTTGTATTCGTTCAAATCGTCTCTCTGTCCCTTCCTCTGCCTACTTGAAAAAGACGACGCAGAAGAAGACGACGCACACGGAGACGATGAAGACGAAGACCACGAAGACGACGGAGACGATGACGAAGGTTCTATCATTTTTTGAAAATAGGGCTCCCCAGGTTTCATTTTTTTGAAAATAAGGGTGTTTGCATCCGTTCATATCGTCTCTCTGTCCCTTCCTCTGCCTACTTGAAAAAGACGACGCAGAAGAAGACGACGCACACGGAGACGATGAAGACGAAGACCACGAAGACGACGGAGACGATGACGAAGGTTCTATAATTTTTTGAAAATAGGGCTCCCCAGGTTTCATTTTTTTAAAAATAAGGGTGTTTGCATCCGTTCATATCGTCTCTCTGTCCCTTCCTCTGCCTACTTGAAAAAGACGACGCAGAAGAAGACGACGCACACGGAGACGATGAAGACGAAGACCACGAAGACGACGGAGACGATGACAAAGGTTCTATCATTTTTTGAAAATAGGGCTCCCCAGGTTTCATTTTTTTAAAAATAAGGGTGTTTGTATTCGTTCAAATCGTCTCTCTGTCCCCTCCCCTACCTACTGGAAGAAATTATCCTAGCTATCCATTTTCGACTCTTTTTTTTTTTTTTTTTTTTTTTTTTTTTTTTTTTTTTTTTTTTTTTTTTTTTTTTTCTTTATAGGGTCACTCAGATCTCATTTTTTTTTAAAAATAAGGGTGTTTGCATCCGTTCATACCGTGTCTCTGTCCCTTCATCTGCCTACTTGAAAAAGACGACGCAGACGAAGACGACGTACACGAAGACGATGAAGACGAAGACCACGAAGACGACGGAGACGATGACGAAGGTTCTATCATTTTTTGAAAATAGGGCTCCCCAGGTTTCATTTTTTTAAAAATAAGGGTGTTTGCATCCGTTCATATCGTCTCTCTGTCCCTTCCTCTGCCTACTTGAAAAAGACGACGCAGATGAAGACGACGCACACGGAGACGATGAAGACGAAGACCACGAAGACGACGGAGACGATGACGAAGGTTCTATCATTTTTTGAAAATAGGGCTCCCCAGGTTTCATTTTTTTTAAAATAAGGGTGTTTGTATTCGTTCAAATCGTCTCTCTATCCCCTCCCCTACCTACTGGAAGAAATTATCCTAGCTATCCATTTTCGACTTTTTTTTTTTTTTTTTTTTTTTTTTTTTTTTTTTTTTTTTTTTCTTTATAGGGTCACTCAGATCTCATTTTTTTAAAAATAAGGGTGTTTGCATCTGTTCATATCGTGTCTCTGTCCCTTCATCTGCCTACTTGAAAAAGACGACGCAGACGAAGACGACGTACACGAAGACGATGAAGACGAAGACCACGAAGACGACGGAGACGATGACGAAGGTTCTATCATTTTTTGAAAATAGGGCTCCCCAGGTTTCATTTTTTTAAAAATAAGGGTGTTTGCATCCGTTCATATCGTCTCTCTGTCCCTTCCTCTGCCTACTTGAAAAAGACGACGCAGACGAAGACGACGCACACGGAGACGATGAAGACGAAGACCACGAAGACGACGGAGACGATGACGAAGGTTCTATCATTTTTTGAAAATAGGGCTCCCCAGGTTTCATTTTATTAAAAATAAGGGTGTTTGTATTCGTTCAAATCGTCTCTCTGTCCCCTCCCCTACCTACTGGAAGAAATTATCCTAGCTATCCATTTTCGACTTTTTTTTTTTTTTTTTTTTTTTTTTTTTTTTTTTTTTTCTTTATAGGGTCACTCAGATCTCATTTTTTTAAAAATAAGGGTGTTTGCATCTGTTCATATCGTGTCTCTGTCCCTTCATCTGCCTACTTGAAAAAGACGACGCAGACGAAGACGACGTACACGAAGACGATGAAGACGAAGACCACGAAGACGACGGAGACGATGACGAAGGTTCTATCATTTTTTGAAAATAGGGCTCCCCAGGTTTCATTTTTTTAAAATTAAGGGTGTTTGCATCCGTTCATATCGTCTCTCTGTCCCTTCCTCTGCCTACTTGAAAAAGACGACGCAGACGAAGACGACGCACACGGAGACGATGAAGACGAAGACCACGAAGACGACGGAGACGATGACGTCTGAACTCAGTTTTATGTACAGTAGAAGTTTTATTTATGACTCCTGATTCACTTTGGAGATGTCTATTTTAATTTAATAGACCAGTAGATCTCTTAGCTTTCACTTAACAATTGTCGGTGAATCTTGACATATGTTTGTGGTTTTAGCCCTGGAAGTTCTGTCTCATATCAGTGGGTTAGTGACTTAAAGAGTATTGTGCCATGGAAATAAAAAACCTCTCGTTTAATCAATAGTTATGGCAAAGTACAGATAATACCTTTTAATCTATCCTCTAAAGACGAGGAAATGATAATGGGAACTCCAGATCTTATCTGTGTATGAATATGAAGCTGTATAAATGTGTTCTCAAGTATTTATATAATTTTCCTTAATTAATTTATTAACCCGAGATTTTCATTGTCTAGTTCAGAGCAAAAACATGGAAATGCAGACATTAACTTTTGCTAGAATAAATTGATAGAATAATGCAGAGGAAAATATCAATTTGATAATCTTTTATAACAAAGGGTTTTTGTTTATTGTATTTTCAAGCATTTCACTCAGAGTTTCAAAGCTATAATTTATTTCACTGATGTGATGTCACCATTGTTGATAATTATAAGAAAGCCTTACGAGTCTAAAAATGTAACTTGTTGTTTTCACTGATCTAATGAGAAAAGATATTTCTTGCTTAGGAAGCAGTTAATTTCAATTCGGGATTTTCGGCTGTATTATTCTCTAACTTGCTAATTGATGGATGGCCCCCAAAATTTGGGCCAATTTGAATGTGGTTACTGGATTTTAACCAAGTGTGACTTTTCTCTTTTTGGCTAAAAGATTCTCAGATTCTGAAAAGAGAAATGAACTTTTGAATTGGTTACGTAATACTGTGTCGGGCTTGACAATCAAATTCATAGCCCCCCGTGTTTTATGTTCCTTAGCATAATACACTAATAGATGGAGCAGTGTATTTTTCTATGGGCTTTAATGTTAGAGTAAAGTATTGCCTAATGTGTGGAAGGATTTACTTTTCCATTAACAGGTACTGTATTTATGTTTTTCGATTGCAAGATAGTTAGTTCTTTTTGCTGTGCATAGCAGTCATAATAAATTTATGTATTTTCAGAAGCGTTTTATTTCCTTCCTTTTGATGTTAGTCTTCAGATTGACTGTTTTAAAGGAACCGATGATATAAGGTTAGTGTATGTAAATGTACTTCGAACCTCTATTCCGTAGATATGAAATTAAGGGATTTTGAAGAAAGAAAAATCTATTTCTGGGCGAGGGACCTGTCGCTCCGTGAAATGCTCCTTATAGCACCATTTCTAAGGTATAAATACTGCTAAATATACCAGAGAAAAAAGTTGCATGGAAGGCCAGGAATATACCCAGCTCGCTCACCCTTATAGGTTGTTGGTATGATAACTGGGGCGTGTTAAAACCTCTATCAGAGGTCCCTTACTAATTAGTCTCCTCCTTCCTCAACATCCCCCGTTACTACGAGGTGCCGATTTGTGGCCAACCTTTATTGTTAATCCTTTGTATGTATAATTATTTTGACATATTACCATAATTTAATGCAAGATTATAAATATTTACTTACTATAAGGGCTGCTGTTCGGGTCTTATACGGCAGTGGAACCCTACTCTCTACAGGACCTTCAGTCATTTTATCATGTTTGTTATAACTTTTTTTAAACATTTTAAACTCGCTACAACGCTAACAAAAAATCCAGAACCTATTAAGGGAATTAACACACAAAAAATACATACAAACATTTATTTCCATAAATATATTCAGAAAGAAATAGATAACAAAATGCAACGAATTTTACGTTTCATATCCTTAAAGACAACAATTTTTTTAATAGTATTTTTTTCAATCAAGACAACATTTGCAGTTTTTTAATTGGCTTTATTTTTTGGTAAATTTAAACATTCAGTATGCCTTGTTCAAAAAACAACTTCACTTTACTGTATAAGCCTTAATAGATTAGAATACAATGAAGGGAAATTTGTATCAATCTTTACCAAATGAAAATTACGTGAGGTTATATATGGTGTAATACAAGGTGTATCATTTAAATGAACACAGGTGTAGTGTGTAGACAGTATTTAAATACATCAGCAACTATTTACTCTAAATAATATACACATTAATACAGTACAGACGTACTAAAGTGAAAATCGCAGTATAATATTGTACCAAAATAAATCCAAGATCAATTTTTAATGTGCCGTATTGAAAATCTTGCCATAATTTTGAACCCATCCTTTCCCTTCAGTAGAATCAATGATCCAATTTATATTCCAGAATATCTTCTTGAATCTCCATTTGAAAAATCTGGCGAAGAAAGCTTAAATATGAATACTAAGAGCTGTGGTCCAAACTTTGATAAAATAATGTACTGTACAGTGCAGTATTACACTGTGCCTCAAAAAGTTTTTATTCACCTGATGTAAGAACTGCATACCTAAGGAATACTGTAGTAGTGAGTATGATGATGATATAGATTGCCATGCCTATAGCATGACACGGGCTCTAAAGGAATTCTACAGCCATATATACTGTGAAAAGAATTCTTATTTTGTGCAGTGACATTATCCAGATAGATGCATTAATCCTGTGGAATGGGTGGTGTGATTTCCAATGAGTTGTGCTGACTTGCAAACACCAGGGTGTCACATGTAATAAATGTTTGAAACTCCCTTTTTGGGTCGTGTGAACGACCTCTGCCTGCTGGCTTCACTTGGGAACACACACTGCTACCTCAGCTTCCACCAGCGACAGTATTCTGTTGCTTCCTCATTTCTGTTGACGAGGACTTTTTGTTGTCTCCTCTTTGTTCTTAGTTTTCAGTTAATCACATTATATATCTCGTGTATTCATATGGTTACAGTTCCTATTTTTCCCATGATTAAAAGCACAACTACTGAAATGAAATATGTGAACTTGCTTTGTAGTTTGTTGCTATTCGAGTTTTTTTGGGAGAAGTTGAGGTTATGTGTACCCAAAGCGAACTGCGGCAGAATAGTCAGGTTGGGGTTTGAGTTTAAAGTAAACTTTGTGGTGATTGCTTTCTTTTTGGAGCCTACCACAGTTCCAGGAGAAACTGTAACTTGGTAGGGGGGGATTTGTCACACGTAACAAATGCTTGAAACCCCCTTTTGAGGTCATGTGAACGACCTCTGCCTGCTGGCTTAACTTGGGAACACACGCTACCTCAGTGACAGGATTCTGTTGCTTCCTCATTTCTGTTGACGAGGACTTTTTGTTGTTTCCTCTTTGTTCTTACAGAATGTGTGGGAAAGCTACAGCCAGGAGACAAAGAACATCCGCTTAGTAACAGAACGGATTACTACCTCGACACCCTTAGGAAAGATGACACCTACCCCAGGACGCTAAAGGTCCACGGTCTTGAGAGACTGCCACGCATAAAGGCCAGTCCGAATAGAGCCATGTTATAGAAAGCTCGTATCGCTCCGTTGTGCAAGGACTCCCAAGATAAGCCATTGATTTAAACTTATAATTTTTTAGTGTGATGTTGAAGTTAAAATAATATAAAAAAAAAAAGAAAACTAGTCTCCTAGCTGTAGTCTCGCCCAGAAATTATGATGTAAACTCATGAATTGTAAGAGCACTTGTAAGGATTGATTTGAAACATTTTAACACATAAATAATGTTTTAAGAATGCTTTCCAGAATTTGGGCAATTAGAAATTTGTGAGTGCTCAAGAATGAAGTTGTAAAATTTTCAGTGAAATATATGTGTTTGAAATATCAGATTTGCCTCTGACTGATCCTGTTTCCTGAGACTGAATTAGACTTGAATTTAAAATTGAATTTTGTCTGTCTTGATAACGGTGAATACTATGCAAAAGTTCTGTACATTAGGTGAAGCTCAAGGTATGGTACATGTAGTGTTAAAAAGTACATACTGTAACTATGAAAATGCAAGAACCCTGTGTTTGGGGGGATGATTTTTTGTTCTCGTATGTATATTTTGTGACATTAAATATGGAACCTGATTTATAGCCAGCTGGTATGGTACAAGGCAATTCCAGGGTACCCATGACCCCGGTTGAATATTGTCACATAGGCCCCGCTTGAAACCCCTGTTGGAGGTCATGTAAATGACCTCTGCCTGCTAGTTCGCCTGGGAATGCATGCTGTCTCAGCTTCCACCGGCGACAGGATTCTGTCATCGTGTCAATCTGCAGACAAAGGGTTTTTTCTGTCGCCTCATTATTCTTACAGATTGCTTGGGAGAGCAACAGCCAGGAGACGAAGGCCTTCCGGATAAGCATCCGGTTAGAGACAAAACGGACTACTACTTCGATACCCCTAGGACACGTGGCATCTCCCCATGAACACCATGTGCCACGACCGGCGGTGTGCCACGCCTGGTAGTTAGTCTGGTTAGAGTCGCTGTCAAGATACCAGGGCTCGTAATTACTCTG
This sequence comes from Palaemon carinicauda, assembly GCF_036898095.1. Lineage (NCBI taxonomy): Eukaryota > Metazoa > Arthropoda > Malacostraca > Decapoda > Palaemonidae > Palaemon > Palaemon carinicauda. The sequence continues at coordinate 18,639,039 of NC_090755.1, read as the reverse complement.
TTGTTCAAGACCACCACCATAAGAGCTTTGTGTAAAATTATACTTGGTTTTTTTAAGTAGACAGATGAAGTGTGAGTAACAATAAGATGATTTTGTGTAGCTGTACTTTCGTCTCCTCGCTGCTTGTTACGCCCAAAAATAGTATTTTGATGTTTAAAATGTAAAAGAGCACTTATCATTATTATGAAAAGAAAGACACTTTGCTGAATTTTCAAGTAACTTAAGTGTGCTCAAGAAAACTATGTAACTTTTTACTTAAATACAATAAGTTGAATCACAGCCTAAACTCTGTCTAATCCCGGTTTCTGAAAATTTATTTTGTTTGAATTGTCTGTAACTTGACAGTATTAAACTAGACCTAGTATCAATTTTGAGAACTTCCAATTAGTTTCCAATTTATATTATGCATATTATTTAGAATATTGATGGAGATAGACATTTTTCAAAAGATTTTGACAATTTTCTTTTTTTCAATAAGGTTTACTAAATGTGATAGCTTTATTGATCTTTATGAAGTAGGATAAATAGGTACAATATCTTACAAATAATACAAATTCCAATTTTTACTGTTTGGCAGATACTGTAGTAGGATTTGTGAGGGTATTTCCCATACAACCTTGTACTGAAGTACGAAGGTATGCTATTGCATCTTTTTGTACATGCACATCAATATTTTCTCATAACTACTTGTAGTACAACTGTACGGCATATGTATGTTCTTTCCGAATAAGTGTCCGAGTTTGTATGGTACGTAGTACAGCAAACAATCCACGTGTACTGTACTGAAAACTGATTTTACCAATATAGGCACCAGAGAGCAATGAAGTCATAATAAATAAGAATGAAAACAAACTTGCCACTCTTACAGAGGAACAAGTGAATGTAGTAAATCTTACGGTAAATGTCTTGCGTAATAATGCCGTATACATAGTTACATGAAAGAGAGTAATGGTTAGAAAAAGAGTTTTGAGTAGATTTACTTTAAACTTAATGCTCTGTGTTAGCTTTTCACTTCAGCTGGACTGGGAATTTGATGCAGACCATCTTCTGGTTGTTCTGATCCAGCAGCTCCCACTGTACTACGACTGGAATCTGGAGGGGAAGGCAGGAAAGATATTTACTGTATAAATATTAAGTGGAAAGAAATGTCTTTTAGGAAATAGATAACCGTTGTGAAACTACATACATACATATACCAAGGCACTTCCCTCAAATTTTGGGGGGTAGCCGACATCAACAAATGAAACAAAAACAAAAAGGGGACCTCTACTCTCTACGTTCCTCCCAGCCTGACAAGGGACTCAACCGAGTTCAGCTGGTACTGCTAGAGTGCCACAGCCCACCCTCCCCCGTTTATCCACCACAGATGAAGCTTCATAACGCTGAATCCCCTACTGCTGCTACCTCCGCGGTCATCTAAGGCACCGGAGGAAGCAGCAGGGCAAGTTGTGAAACTAAGACAGATTAATTTTTTTTATTTTAGGCTTAAGATTCAAATACACTATTTTCCATACTAGGAATATCAGTAATGTAGTGCATAAGCCAAGCATACTTTCTATGTCCCTACTATGTTGATAGTATTTACTTTACTATATTATATATTCGCTCATTGAAATAGGCCATGCAGTCTAGCATGTAGCTTTCATTTTAAGTGAAGATATGTCACACTAAATGTTAAAGAGTCTAACTACTTCCACATAAGTGGCTGTTCTCCGTGGCAATAACTTCCAACATAACTTACTTTACTATATTATATATTCACTCATTGAAATAGGCTATGCAGTCTAGCATGTAGCTTTCGTTTTAAGTGAACATATGTCAAACTATATGTTAGAGTGTCTAATTACTTCCACATAAGTAGCTATTCTCCGTGGCAATAACTTGCAACATATGTCTCTATAGACAAACCAATAATTATCTAGCAGGTACTACCAAGATCTATATACGTATCTTGAAATTGAAATGATTTTAAGCTTTTGCTCAAAACTAGGCAATCGAGTAAATTTCCCTTAAAATCAAATTAGTAACTCTCGAAGATGAGAACGAAATGCATTCTAAGAGTGGCTATATACTCATCTTGCAATGGACATAATTTTAAGCGTTTTGCTCATGACTATGCTAATCGAGTAAATTTCTCTTAAAATCAAAATAGTAACTCCCGTAGATGAGAACGAAATGCATTCCAGGAGTGGGATCTGAGTTGAAAAGTTCTGAAGTAATTAGCCCAGGGTATCCAGCTCCTAATGCCTTACCCGCTAACCAAACTCACTCTTATTAGTTACCCATTATGTATCAAGAATTTTTACAACTATTGGTCCATTATAAAATGGTGCTAAAAGGAAGTTAATCACTTTTTATTTGATTTTACACTTGCATTACTTGAATTGTTTTAAATTCATCACTAAAGGGAGGAGAGGGACTTGCTAGTGTACACTAATTTCAAATCAAATTTACCGGGCATGACAACTAAACCAAAAACACACATTACACTACATATAATTCAACCTGCTGTCACACAAAGTGAAAGTGGCCTAAAGAAACTTAGACCTCAAAATAAAACTAACAGTAATAATAATAATTCTCAAATACAGTAAATATTATGTCCAAGTCCTCAACAAACTACATATATTAGTCAAGCTACTATAACATGATTTAGCCTATGTGAAATGTCACATACATTTCAATGAAAAATCCTAAACTAAAATCATTTCAAAACTTTTATATGCTTTCGTAGACCTAGTAACTGTATACAGTAGTATACCATAAAAGCTTTTAGTGTGTCTTTTACAGAAAGGTGCAATGGCTATTATCTGAGGGAACATGAAGTAAATTAATGCAACATAGCAATAACATGGACAATTCCATCTTAGCAAGGTTTACTCTTAACATGGAGTTTGAAATCTTATTACAAAAATCAAAATTAAATTCTAATAATCAGCAGGAGTTCGATATTACTCTACTGTAGTTGTAATGGTTCATAATATTATTATCATTATTACTTGCTAAGATACAACCCGAGATGGAAAGGCAGAATGCTATAAGCCCAAGGGCTCTAATAGGGAAAATAGCCCAGTGCGGAAAGGAAATTAAATAAATAAACTACGAGAAGTAATGAACAATTAAAATAAAATATTTTAAGAATACTAACATTAAAATAAAATATTTTAAGAACAGTAACATTAAAATAAATCTTTCATATATAAACTATAAAAACTTAAAAAAAAAAAGATAAATAAGAAAGAGTAGTGTGCCCAAGTGTACCCTCAAGCAAGAGAACTTTACCCCACGATGTGGAAGACCATGGTACTGAGGCTATGTCATTACCCTATACTAGAGAATAATGGTTTGATTTTGGAGTGTCCTTCTTCTAGAAGATCTCCTTACCATAGCTGAAACTCTAACATCCTTACCAGGAGGAAAGTAACCAGATAGGGTGCACTTTACAAAAATTTAAGAATTTCTTACCGCTGGGTAGCTCTTCAAGACTGGGAGGGAAGCAGTGTAGGTCTGGCTCACATTTGGTGAAAGAGGGCACTGCATGCCAGAGTTAACGCAGCCATTGCTGTTTGGCAGGTTGAATGGGATGGGGATGAAGGACACGATTCCAGTCACCCTGGCTGTTACGGCAGTAATCTGTACATCTGAGATAAAATGGAGAGCATTCTTTGGTGATACAATACAGTAATATGAAAGAAACGGTTATGTGCATTGATTAATTTAAAAAAATTTTACTAGTACAGTATACCATTACTGTATGTTCCAAATTTTATTTAAAAGTAAAATGGCAAAAGATCTTTAATGTGTTTATGAGTAACTTGCTCTACAGAATCTACGTTCTGAATTAGCGCAAAGTCTTGTAGAAATACACAAAATAAAAAAAAAATGATTGCTAGACTTCAATTTTATTCTTATAAGTGAAAACTGGAGATGTGTAATGTATTGACGAATACTACTGAAATTATATATTTAAATTGGAGGTTTTACTTATACATATAGTAAAAATACTATTATTACTACAGTAATCATAAATAAGTATTGGACAATGAAGTCATTATAAGGATTGCCCTATGAATGTCAAAAGAACCAATTTAAACTGGAGCGAAGTCAAGTGAAAGTGGTTGATAAGCTATTCAAGACACTATGCACTGAAAGCATTACTTTAGGGTTATTTGCAGCGTCCCTTTGGGGCCCAGTATTCTACTACAGTATACCTCTGTTCTCATTTCTTATTTTCCATCTTGCTGTCCAACCACTTTTAATTTTACTTCATGGTTCAACTTCAGGGTTTTCCGCTATTTGTACCTGGGCCATAGTGGCTTCACAGACCCCAAATTCATAAATACAATCCACTACTATGCAGGTAAAGTTTAATTATGCATTTAGTAAACCCCTACTTTAATAAAAGTAGAGAAAATGAAAACCTCAATGTAAATTTTGTTGTTCTCTGACTAAAACTTCATACTGAAGCCTAACTTAAAACTTTGACAAGAAAACCAGAAAAATCCAACAAAGATCTCAAAGACCGTACAGTATTAGACATTTCGTTAAGTTAAGAGGTTATTCTTTATTGTGTCAATTTCTCATGACTGTCAGTGCATTTAATTTTAGCCTATCTCCTATTCAAATCTCTGGCTGTTTAAAAGTCCTATTTCTAGCTTATTCTTTGCTGTGCCATTCACCAATGGCTGCTTGGGTTCCTTATCTGTAGTATCCTCTATAGTCCTTATTATACTTTATGTCTGATAGATGCTTAGGGTCCATATCTCTACATCCCTCGGCTGTTATAATCAATGAAAGCTACTTGTACCTTATCTCCAGCTTGTTCTAAACTGTCATAGACTCCTAATAGTTAAGAATGTCCTTTATAGATTATCCTTTGCAGTTACAATATCTGATATTTGGGTTATCTTATCTCTAGTTTATCTTCCATTACTGTATCACAATACCTAACAACTACTTAATTGTTTTTATACACTGCTTTAACTTAATTGTTGAAATCCATGAAAAGCGGTTAGAAATAAATATTACTAGCTCATCCTCTGCTTTCCCAATCTCTGATGAATGCTTGTGCTTTGCTCCTTGAGTAATAGATATTTGCCGAGGTGTCCATATTTCTAGCATATATTCTCCTATCCAAATTTCTGACGGCTGTTCGAGTGTCCTTGTCATTAACTTATCTTCGCACTATAAATGTTTTATAGAGGCTTAGATTTGGTTATCAGTAGCTTATTCTTGGTTGTACCAATCTATGGCCACAACTATATCTGAAAAGTACTAGTTCCCTATCTTCTAAAAAAAGAAGCAAATGGTTTACTTTTTTTCTTACCTGCTAAGCTACAACCCTAGTTGGAATAGCATGATGCTATAAGCACAAGGTCTCTAACAGAGAAAAATAACCCAGCAAGGAAACGAAATAAACTACAAGAGAAGTAATGAACTATTAAAATGAAATATTTTAAGAACCGTAACAAATTAAAATATGGTAAATCTTTCTTATATAAACTGTTAAAACTTGAAAAAAAACAGAGGAAGAAAAATAAGATAGAATAGTGTGACTAAGTGTAACCTCAAAAAAGAGAACTCTACCAAATAACAGTGGAAGACATGGAACAGAGGCTATGGCCCTACCCAAGACTAGAGAACAATGGTTTGATTTTGCTCTAGAATAAGATGAATCCATTATATAATTGCAATGAGCTAACTTCACTGGAACAAGATTGTACCCTTCTTGACCAAACAGAGAATTTTGTATGATACCTTCTTATTCTCTGCTGTCCTGATTAGCCGACAAAGTAGAGACGGACAACAATAAGAAACATCCTTCCAAAATCCAATTGCTAAGAATTCCAAAGGCTAATATAGAATAAAAAAATAGCCGGGTTATATTACTAATCGACTTGGACCAAATTAGGTCAATTAAAACCCATAGTTGGCCTAAGCAAGGAATTATAAAACAATTAGTTCTGAATCTGACGTAAAGGTAAGCAACCGTATCTCAAGATTAGCTGAAAACAAAGTTGACATCATTAAAAGCCACTATCCTTGAAGGAGGAAATTCCTTAAACTAAAATCATTAATAACACAAATGTTGAAGATAATAAAAATACAGTATTAGTTTTTTCCTTGCTAATGAAATTTTTTTAGCACCAAGTGAAAACTTGGCATGAAATTATGATGGCTTTATCCTTGTATATATAATATATAGTATATATACATACTGTATATATACATAAAGATAGTTAAATACATGTATAACAATATATATATATATATATATATATACACACACACACACACACATATATATATATATATATATATACACACATACATACATACATATC
>NC_090755.1:18620554-18627195 GCF_036898095.1 Palaemon carinicauda | reverse complement strand
CAGAGAGACGATATGAACGGATGCAAACACCCTTATTTTTAAAAAAATTAGATCTGAGTGACCCTATAAAGAAAAAAAAAAGAAAAAAAAAAAAAAAAAAAAAAAAAAAAAGTCGAAAATGGATAGCTAGGATAATTTCTTCCAGTAGGTAGGGGAGGGGACAGAGAGACGATTTGAACGAATGCAAACACCCTTATTTTTAAAAAAATGAAACCTGGGGAGCCCTATTTTCAAAAAATGATAGAACCTTCGTCATCGTCTCCGTCGTCTTCGTGGTCTTCGTCTTCATCGTCTTCGTGTGCGTCGTCTTCGTCTGCGTCGTCTTTTTCAAGTAGGCAGAGGAAGGGACAGAGAGACGATATGAACGGATGCAAACACCCTTATTTTAAAAAAATTAAACCTGGGGAGCCCTATTTTCAAAAAATGATAGAACCTTCGTCATCGTCTCCGATCGTCTTCGTGGTCTTCGTCTTCATCGTCTTCGTGTGCGTCGTCTTCGTCTGCGTCGTCTTTTTAAGTAGGCAGAGGAAGGGACAGAGAGACGATATGAACGGATGCAAACACCCTTATTTTTAAAAAAATGAAACCTGGGGAGCCTTATTTTCAAAAAATGATAGAACCTTCGTCATCGTCTCCGTCGTCTTCGTGGTCTTCGTCTTCATCGTCTTCGTGTGCGTCGTCTTCGTCTGCGTCGTCTTTTTCAAGTAGGCAGAGAAAGGGACAGAGAGACGATATGAACGGATGCAAACACCCTTATTTTTAAAAAAATGAAACCTGGGGAGCCCTATTTTCAAAAAATGATAGAACCTTCGTCATCGTCTCCGTCGTCTTCGTGGTCTTCGTCTTCATCGTCTCCGTGTGCGTTGTCTTTGTCTCCGTCGTCTTTTTCAAGTAGGCAGAGGAAGGGACAGAGAGACGATATGAACGGATGCAAACACCCTTATTTTTAAAAAAATTAGATCTGAGTGACCCTATAAAGAAAAAAAAAAGAAAAAAAAAAAAAAAAAAAAAAAAAAAAAAAAAAAAAAAAAAAAATGGATAGCTAGGATAATTTCTTCCAGTAGGTAGGGGAGGGGACAGAGAGACGATTTGAACGAATGCAAACACCCTTATTTTTAAAAAAATGAAACCTGGGGAGCCCTATTTTCAAAAAATGATAGAACCTTCGTCATCGTCTCCGTCGTCTTCGTGGTCTTCGTCTTCATCGTCTTCGTATGCGTCGTCTTCGTCTGCGTCGTCTTTTTCAAGTAGGCAGAGGAAGGGACAGAGAGACGATATGAACGGATGCAAACACCCTTATTTTTAAAAAAATGAAACCTGGGGAGCCCTATTTTCAAAAAATGATAGAACCTTCGTCATCGTCTCCGTCGTCTTCGTGGTCTTCGTCTTCATCGTCTTCGTGTACGTCGTCTTCGTCTGCGTCGTCTTTTTCAAGTAGGCAGAGGAAGGGACAGAGAGACGATATGAACGGATGCAAACACCCTTATTTTAAAAAAAAAATGAGATCTGAGTGACCCTATAAAGAAAAAAAAAAAAAAAAAAAAAAAAAAAAAAAAAAAAAAAAAAAAGTCGAAAATGGATAGCTAGGATAATTTCTTCCAGTAGGTAGGGGAGGTGACAGAGAGACGATTTGAACGAATGCAAACACCCTTATTTTTAAAAAAATGAAACCTGGGGAGCCCTATTTTCAAAAAATGATAGAACCTTCGTCATCGTCTCCGTCGTCTTCGTGGTCTTCGTCTTCATCGTCTTCGTGTGCGTCGTCTTCGTCTGCGTTGTCTTTTTCAAGTAGGCAGAGGAAGGGACAGAGAGACGATATGAACGGATGCAAACACCCTTATTTTTAAAAAAATGAAACCTGTGGAGCCCTATTTTCAAAAAATGATAGAACCTTCGTCATCGTCTCCGTCGTCTTCGTGGTCTTCGTCTTCATCGTCTTCGTGTGCGTCGTCTTCGTCTGCGTCGTCTTTTTCAAGTAGGCAGAGGAAGGGACAGAGAGACGATATGAACGGATGCAAACACCCTTATTTTTAAAAAAATGAAACCTGGGGAGCCTTATTTTCAAAAAATGATAGAACCTTCGTCATCGTCTCCGTCGTCTTCGTGGTCTTCGTCTTCATCGTCTTCGTGTGCGTCGTCTTCGTCTGCGTCGTCTTTTTCAAGTAGGCAGAGAAAGGGACAGAGAGACGATATGAACGGATGCAAACACCCTTATTTTAAAAAAAATGAAACCTGGGGAGCCGTATTTTCAAAAAATGATAGAACCTTCGTCATCGTCTCCGTCGTCTTCGTGGTCTTCGTCTTCATCGTCTCCGTGTGCGTTGTCTTCGTCTCCGTCGTCTTTTTCAAGTAGGCAGAGGAAGGGACAGAGAGACGATATGAACGGATGCAAACACCCTTATTTTTAAAAAAATTAGATCTGAGTGACCCTATAAAGAAAAAAAAAAGAAAAAAAAAAAAAAAAAAAAAAAAAAAAAAAAAAAAGTCGAAAATGGATAGCTAGGATAATTTCTTCCAGTAGGTAGGGGAGGGGACAGAGAGACGATTTGAACGAATGCAAACACCCTTATTTTTAAAAAAATGAAACCTGGGGAGCCCTATTTTCAAAAAATGATAGAACCTTCGTCATCGTCTCCGTCGTCTTCGTGGTCTTCGTCTTCATCGTCTTCGTATGCGTCGTCTTCGTCTGCGTCGTCTTTTTCAAGTAGGCAGAGGAAGGGACAGAGAGACGATATGAACGGATGCAAACACCCTTAATTTTAAAAAAATGAAACCTGGGGAGCCCTATTTTCAAAAAATGATAGAACCTTCGTCATCGTCTCCGTCGTCTTCGTGGTCTTCGTCTTCAACGTCTTCGTGTACGTCGTCTTCGTCTGCGTCGTCTTTTTCAAGTAGGCAGAGGAAGGGACAGAGAGACGATATGAACGGATGCAAACACCCTTATTTTTAAAAAAATGAGATCTGAGTGACCCTATAAAGAAAAAAAAAAAAAAAAAAAAAAAAAAAAAAAAAAAGTCGAAAATGGATAGCTAGGATAATTTCTTCCAGTAGGTAGGGGAGGGGACAGAGAGACGATTTGAACGAATGCAAACACCCTTATTTTTAAAAAAATGAAACCTGGGGAGCCCTATTTTCAAAAAATGATAGAACCTTCGTCATCGTCTCCGTCGTCTTCGTGGTCTTCGTCTTCATCGTCTTCGTGTGCGTCGTCTTCGTCTGCGTCGTCTTTTTCAAGTAGGCAGAGGAAGGGACAGAGAGACGATATGAACGGATGCAAACACCCTTATTTTTAAAAAAATGAAACCTGGGGAGCCCTATTTTCAAAAAATGATAGAACCTTCGTCATCGTCTCCGTCGTCTTCGTGGTCTTCGTCTTCATCGTCTTCGTGTACGTCGTCTTCGTCTGCGTCGTCTTTTTCAAGTAGGCAGAGGAAGGGACAGAGAGACGATATGAACGGATGCAAACACCCTTATTTTTAAAAAAATGAAACCTGGGGAGCCCTATTTTCAAAAAATGATAGAACCTTCGTCATCGTCTCCGTCGTCTTCGTGGTCTTCGTCTTCATCGTCTTCGTGTACATCGTCTTCGTCTGCGTCGTCTTTTTCAAGTAGGCAGAGGAAGGGACAGAGAGACGATATGAACGGATGCAGACACCCTTATTTTTAAGAAAATGAGATCTGAGTGACCCTATAAAGAAAAAAAAAAAAAAAAAAAAAAAAAAAAAAAAAAAAAAGTCGAAAATGGATAGCTAGGATAATTTCTTCCAGTAGGTAGGGGAGGGGACAGAGAGACGATTTGAACGAATGCAAACACCCTTATTTTTAAAAAAATGAAACCTGGGGAGCCCTATTTTCAAAAAATGATAGAACCTTCGTCATCGTCTCCGTCGTCTTCGTGGTCTTCGTCTTCATCGTCTTCGTGTGCGTCGTCTTCGTCTGCGTTGTCTTTTTCAAGTAGGCAGAGGAATGGACAGAGAGACGATATGAACGGATGCAAACACCCTTATTTTTAAAAAAATGAAACCTGGGGAGCCCTATTTTCAAAAAATGATAGAACCTTCGTCATCGTCTCCGTCGTCTTCGTGGTCTTCGTCTTCATCGTCTTCGTGTACATCGTCTTCGTCTGCATCGTCTTTTTCAAGTAGGCAGAGAAAGGGACAGAGAGACGATATGAACGGATGCAAACACCCTTATTTTTAAAAAAATGAGATCTGAGTGACCCTATGAAGAAAAAAAAAAAAAAAAAAAAAAAAAAAAAAAAAAAAAAAGTCGAAAATGGATAGCTAGGATAATTTCTTCCAGTAGGTAGGGGAGGGGACAGAGAGACGATTTGAACGAATGCAAACACCCTTATTTTTCAAAAAATGAAACCTGGGGAGCCCTATTTTCAAAAAATGATAGAACCTTCGTCATCGTCTCCTTCGTCTTCGTGGTCTTCGTCTTCATCGTCTTCGTGTGCGTCGTCTTCGTCTGCGTCGTCTTTTTCAAGTAGGCAGAGGAAGGGACAGAGAGACGATATGAACGGATGCAAACACCCTTATTTTTAAAAAAATTAAACCTGGGGAGCCCTATTTTCAAAAAATGATAGAACCTTCGTCATCGTCTCCGTCGTCTTCGTGGTCTTCGTCTTCATCGTCTTCGTGTGCGTCGTCTTCGTCTGCGTCGTCTTTTTCAAGTAGGCAGAGGAAGGGACAGAGAGACGATATGAACGGATGCAAACACCCTTATTTTTAAAAAAATGAAACCTGGGGAGCCTTATTTTCAAAAAATGATAGAACCTTCGTCATCGTCTCCGTCGTCTTCGTGGTCTTCGTCTTCATCGTCTTCGTGTGCGTCGTCTTCGTCTGCGTCGTCTTTTTCAAGTAGGCAGAGAAAGGGACAGAGAGACGATATGAACGGATGCAAACACCCTTATTTTTAAAAAAATGAAACCTGGGGAGCCCTATTTTCAAAAAATGATAGAACCTTCGTCATCGTCTCCGTCGTCTTCGTGGTCTTCGTCTTCATCGTCTTCGTGTGCGTCGTCTTCGTCTGCGTCGTCTTTTTCAAGTAGGCAGAGAAAGGGACAGAGAGACGATTTGAACGAATGCAAACACCCTTATTTTCAAAAAATGAAACCTGGGGAGCCCTATTTTCAAAAAATGATAGAACCTTCGTCATCGTCTCCGTCGTCTTCGTGGTCTTCGTCTTCATCGTCTTCGTGTGCGTCGTCTTCGTCTGCGTCGTCTTTTTCAAGTAGGCAGAGGAAGGGACAGAGAGACGATATGAACGGATGCAAACACCCTTATTTAAAAAAAAATGAAACCTGGGGAGCCCTATTTTCAAAAAAAGATAGAACCTTCGTCATCGTCTCCGTCGTCTTCGTGGTCTTCGTCTTCATCGTCTCCGTGTGCGTCGTCTTCGTCTGCGTCGTCTTTTTCAAGTAGGCAGAGGAAGGGACAGAGAGACGATATGAACGGATGCAAACACCCTTATTTTTAAAAAAATGAAACCTGGGGAGCCCTATTTTCAAAAAATGATAGAACCTTCGTCATCGTCTCCGTCGTCTTCGTGGTCTTCGTCTTCATCGTCTTCGTGTGCGTCGTCTTCGTCTGCGTCGTCTTTTTCAAGTAGGCAGAGGAAGGGACAGAGAGACGATATGAACGGATGCAAACACCCTTATTTTAAAAAAAAATGAAACCTGGGGGAGCCCTATTTTCAAAAAATGATAGAACCTTCGTCATCGTCTCCGTCGTCTTCGTGGTCTTCGTCTTCATCGTCTCCGTGTGCGTCGTCTTCGTCTGCGTCGTCTTTTTCAAGTAGGCAGAGGAAGGGACAGAGAGACGATATGAACGGATGCAAACACCCTTATTTTTAAAAAAATGAAACCTGGGGAGCCCTATTTTCAAAAAATGATAGAACCTTCGTCATCGTCTCCGTCGTCTTCGTGGTCTTCGTCTTCATCGTCTACGTGTACGTCGTCTTCGTCTGCGTCGTCTTTTTCAAGTAGGCAGAGGAAGGGACAGAGACACGATATGAACGGATGCAAACACCCTTATTTTTAAAAAAATGAGATCTGAGTGACCCTATAAAGAAAAAAAAAAAAAAAAAAAAAAAAAAAAAAAAGAGTCGAAAATGGATAGCTATGATAATTTCTTCCAGTAGGTAGGGGAGGGGACAGAGAGACGATTTGAACGAATGCAAACACCCTTATTTTTAAAAAATGAAACCTGGGGAGCCTTATTTTCAAAAAATGATAGAACCTTCGTCATCGTCTCCGTCGTCTTCGTGGTCTTCGTCTTCATCGTCTTCGTGTGCGTCGTCTTCGTCTGCGTCGTCTTTTTCAAGTAGGCAGAGGAAGGGACAGAGAGACGATATGAACGGATGCAAACACCCTTATTTTTAAAAAAATGAAACCTGGGGAGCCCTATTTTCAAAAAATGATAGAACCTTCGTCATCGTCTCCGTCGTCTTCGTGGTCTTCGTCTTCATCGTCTTCGTGTGCGTCGTCTTCGTCTGCGTCGTCTTTTTCAAGTAGGCAGAGGAAGGGACAGAGAGACGATATGAACGGATGCAAACACCCTTATTTTTAAAAAAATGAAACCTGGGGAGCCTTATTTTCAAAAAATGATAGAACCTTCGTCATCGTCTCCGTCGTCTTC
>NC_090755.1:18600554-18615554 GCF_036898095.1 Palaemon carinicauda | reverse complement strand
AACATATTTCAGTTCATCATGTTATAATACCTTTAAAGAATTTTCTTTTAAAAAATAGTAATTCTTTTAACAAATAAGAAAATTATCTAATAATCGAAAATCTTATTTAAATTCTAACTACATATTTTTCAGCCTGAAAGAACATGCTTAATCTAACTGAAAATTATTGAAGTTTATAAAACAATAACGATAGAATAGCTAGAGTTTATACTTTTATTGAGAGAGAGAGAGAGAGAGAGAGAGAGAGAGAGAGAGAGAGAGAGCAATGGGGATATTATCACCAGTATAAGATATGTGTAAAGAACTATACTATTGTTACAGTACATGCCATTTACTTGTGAAGTGTATTTTACATTTGAAGTATAATTGAATTTTTTAAGTGAATATTTACAATTGGAGAAAAACCTTCCTTTTTAAAGTTTGTCTCCTATTATACACGGAATCCCGTAACCACAAGGAGGACTCGAAATGTAATGATCACGGATAAGGAGACTTTACAGTATATTTATACATAATACGTATAGGTAAATATAATATAAATATATATATATATATATATATATACATATATATACAAATATACATACATATATATATATATATATATATACACACACATGTATGCACAGTATATACACACACATATGGATGTGTATGGATTAACAACCCAATAAAGAATATCTTTCATTCTCTGAAGTAGAAAGCTAGATATAGCCACTCCAGAGAAACTCCTATTGACTCCCTCAGCAAATTTCACGACTCCTATAAGCTCAAGGGAAGACACGAATGGCCACAATGCCAAAGCCCCTGACATATTGCTTTCATTATGGTAATGTTTGCGTCCAGCAGCTTTGTGAAAGGGGGCGGGGGGTTGCAGGGACTGCGATAGATGTTGCAGTTTAATTCTATTCATCTAATTCGTGTGTTTTATGCGTCTTATGTTTGGTTACAGTGTGACCATGAATGTGATAAAATTCATTTTTAAGAATGGTTTTATTTTTCGGGGGTTCATTATCGGTAACAGATAAGTCTGGTAACTCTCTCTCTCTCTCTCTCTCTCTCTCTCTCTCTCTCTCTCTCTCAATTAAACATATCCCTAGGGCCAATCAACAGTTCTTGATTACTTGTGTACGCGATCAGTCAAAAATAACGGCTAAATACTTAGATAGATTTGCACTCACGTGCACACACTCAAGTGTGCCTCTAGGAGTACCCCCTCTCACCAGGGTTTGACTACTTTTTTCTTCCCTACCCGAGGGACAGGGAGAGACCTAGTAGTTATAAGTCTGGTATTTTAATACGAGAGATTTAAAGTATTTTTTTTATTCTATCTCCACATATATATATATATATATATATACATATATATATATATATATATATAACCAGACACTTGTTTTTATATAGGGGAGATAGAATAAAATATATATATGTATATGTATATATATATATATATATATATATATATATTTATATATATATGTATGTATATATATATATTTATACAGACACTTGCTCTTTATTATATATGTGGAGATAGAATAAAAAAATACTTTTAATCTCTCGTAATAAAATACTGGAACGATCTGAAGATACGAGAAAACGTAGGTACATAAGAAAAAGAGACATAGAAACGTTGAAGTATAAAATCAAATTGAACAACTATGAACAAAAGACAAAAACAAACCAAGAATAAAAAAAAGGAAGAATAAAGAATTTTATTATTATTATCATTATTATTATTATTATTATTATTATTATTATTATTATTATTATTACTACTACTACTTGCTAAGCTACAACCCTAGTTCGAAAAGCAAGACGCTATAAGCCCAGGGGCTCCAACAGGGAAAATAGCCCAGTGAGGAAAGGAAACAAGGAAAAAATAAAATATTTTCAAAACAGTAACAACATTAAATATTTCCTATACAAACTATACAAATAATTCCTATAAAAAAAGTTATGACTTAAGAAAAGAATAATAAAAAGGGGGAGGGGGTTAACCATGCAACTTACTCTCGAGTAACAAAGGAAGAGTCAGCGTGACAAAGAAATGGGCGACGAGACAATGGCTGAACAAAGAACAGTCACGACCATTAGGAAGAGGGTCAAGCACTTGGTTTTGCGTCGTCGGTTTTGTATGCGAGGTCGTAAAGGGGGTCTCTCTATTGATCCCTCAAAAATGGCCTTCCATTAAGATATCGCCGAGTCTATTTGCAAAATGGCTATCAATCTTCCAGACCTAAGGAAAGTCAGAGTGGGGATCGAGTGAGGAATGTTCTTTTGTGGAAAGTCGCATGGGGTTAAATAAACGGTGTTGATCTGATACTCTATGCGGTTACATACAAGAGTGCAATGAGTTGTAATTAAAGGGTAATCGCGGTAATTAATTGAGCTATAAAGTACTACTGTTGCTACATTGGTGAGTCAATAAGCAATTTTTTTTCTATGTTCGTGCGGTTGGTTTACGAAAATTTGTAGAAAATTCCATAAAGTGAATATCTAATTTTCTTTACAGGGTATTTTCTAGCTATTTTAGTTCCCATGAAAAACTATAGTTGTTAAACTCAATATAAAAAAAAAAAAAAATATTAGCTCAGGTAATAATGACTGACTTGTCATACCTATAGCATTCGAACCACGTAGAATCATGAATAGATTTTACTCAAATACCCATTGTATCAGTTGCTGTTTTACTTACTCTTTTGTCAATAGTAATGATGGGTTGTAATCTTACCAGAATTGAATATGTGCTTGTCTAACTTAAAACTTGAGACCAGAGGCATTATCTAGTAAACAACAACAATAAATGCAGCCGTTTCTAGTCCATTACAGGATAAAGGCCTCAGCTACGTCAGTTCATGTCTGGAGCTTGACAAGTTTTCGTCACCATGCTCGCCAGTGCGGGTTGATGATGGTTGGAGATTTTTGTCTGATCGCTCACATCAAACCAACCTAGTATGGGTAGCCCTGACTAGCCAGCATCTAATAAAAGTGATGGGTAAATCGCGACACAATGAATGATTGATAGAGGCCTAAGAACTTGAACTTCTCTATACCTTTATTGAATAGATGCACCCTTACAAGGATATACAATAGATAAAGAAAGGAGAGACACATGCATGGAAGTGTATAAAATTTCCTTTGAATAAAGTCGCTGGCAAACTCAATATTAAAGTTTTCGGTAAAAAAAAATGCATAGAACATTCATTAAAATATTTTTAAGAGCATCTCTGTAAAGATACTTTTAATTATATGACCTATCGTACACGTTTTTGGCTTTCGAAAAGATAATCATTCTAAAGCCAAAAAAAATGGGTAATATAGGATTCAAATAATCCTATTTGTTAAAGATACAAGGAACTGATATTGACAGAATATGGGCCATATGACAAGGCGCTAAGACCCGGGAAGCCACTCAGCACCGAGAGACATCTGGTAAGTAGTTGGAAGCATGAAGAGAATGTTTGGTGTTCAGACTTACGTCAACTCTATTGGCATTTTGTATCATATCAACTCAAGAGATATTAACTTTTTATTGATAAACAAAATACAGGTAACTCCCGTTCGCAAATATCCAATAATAAATTAACATTATGTGGAGATTATTCGGTTAAAACATATCCATATAGTAACCTCTAAGTACAGTTGGACACAGGAATTCCTAGTACAACCTAGCTCCAAAGAAGTGCACCCAGCCAGACCTTTACTGCGCGGAGAGCTTCAGTGTTTAACCCTATTCACCACCTCTACCATCTCTCCCTAAACTAGCTGTTTGGTTACTCGCAGCAAAGTATGGGTGTGACAGGGTGCCCTTCTGTAGAGCGAGGTGTGCCAGGGACTTTCTGTGTCAAACTGTACATACGTTAATTTCCCGAAAACATCATATTTAAATTCAAGCAATGATCTTGATAACCTTAACCTCACCTGCAAGATTTGGATTACCCTTGCAAATGATCCATTCTTCAGGAAAAACCTCTTGAAGGAAGGAACTCGAGGCGTTGCAAGCTACATAAAGGATTTCCATGGACAGTCGCCAAGAAGATTAATTTACTTGGGGTCAATAATACCCACGTTAAACGTTCTCTAGTTTTTTCCTTTCAACTTTTCGCATGAGTTGAAAACAATAACAACAACGTTAAGAGACAATTGGGTCTTTCCACTGACAATCAGGCCAGGCGTAATACAATGGAGACGCTGAAAGCATCGATAAAGGAAACAGAACAATAGTGGGTGAACGACAATGGGGAAAACAATGATGCGAGGTAAGTATATTTCTTCACTGACAGCAAAGTCATGTTCAATGCAACAACGTTTTTGAAAGTCTAGAAGAAGGAGCAAGAATTGCGAAGGTGATAGGGAAAAAACATATATAAGTATCAGCTGTTCATTATGCAAAGGGTTGTGCGTTCTGCTGGACCGGAGTTCGAGACACGCTCAATGTTCATCGTTTCTACTAGTGCCTATAACCTCACTATCCTTGTAAGCTAAGAATGGGGGGTGTCTATAGATCTACCTTCTCAGTAATCAGCAGTCATTGCCTGGCCCTCCCTGGTACTAGCTTGGGTGAAGAGGAGGCTTAGGTGCAGATCAAATGTATTAATGGTCAGTCTTTGGGTACTGTCGCTGTCTCCTGCCTCTGCCATTCATGAGTGACCTTTAAACCTTTAAGAGGGAAATATTTTTGCTATATGATTAATAAGTATCCGTCAATTTGATGTGATGATTTCGAAAATAACAATTCTTTTCTCTTGCTATATCACTGAAGGTCGAAGAAACAAATAATTTCCGGTAAACTGAAAATTCTCAGGAGATTGTCCTCTGACTTCCAGAATATTAGTTAAATTACATAAGGCACGAAAAGAACTACAATATTAATAATAATAATAATAATAATAATAATAAAAATAATAATAATAATAATAATAAAAATAATAATAATAATAATAATATTAATAATTTTAATATTTTTAAGATAATAATTTCAATGATTTTATTAATAATAATAATAATAATAATAATAATAATAATAATAATAATAATAATAATAATAATTTTCCTAATTTTATTGATAATAATTTCAATCATTTTAATAATAATAATAATAATAATAATAATAATAATAATAATGCTCGCTTGATACACCAATTTCCTCTAATATTCAGTTCATATGGAGGCGTATCGGAAACGTCCCTGCCTGGTGATCTGCCGGACTGGGGTTCGAGTTACGCTCAATTTCGATTGTTTATTGTAGTGTCTGCAACTTCACCATCCTTTTGAGCTAAGGATAGGAGGTTTGGTGGAGCCTGGTCTACTTGCTGAGTCATCAGCAGATACTGCCTGGCCCTCCCTGGTCCTAGTTTGGATGGAGAGGGGGGCTTGGAAGCTGATCATATGATATATGGTCAGTCTCTAAACTTGTCACTGTCCCTTGCCTCTGCCATTCATGAGCAACCTTTAAACTAGTCTTTGGTATTGAAATACCAGCTATTAAAATACGTCGAAATAAAATTCAGCTCATTTAATTGTGCATTATTCATTTATGAAGAGAAGCTCCCTTAAAACTATTGGTTAAGAAGTAAACTGGACGAATAGTTCTGTGACGGGCCGAGAGAAGGTTGTGACTCAAAGACAGGATGAAAGCAAATGAGTGAGTTTATTATAGAACACTCTCCTTTATATACAAAAGCTCAATGCAAAATGAAATTTCATGTTCAAAACCGACACCGTTACCGGTGAGAAAAACAGGCATGTTTATTCAGGTTCTTTTTAGTGCGAGGGGAAGAACGAAGATACAAGCATAATGTATACACAAAATGAACTATGTACGAACGTGTGACACACGGTTGGTACAGTTCTAAGATATACTCTCGAGGAGAAAAACTGATAGTCATAAAATGGTCAAACAAACAAAGAAATAGGGGAAGTGGTTAAGAAAGATCGACAAGAACGAACTATTTGGGAATTATTTACAGCCTAGACGTGAATAACATAGTTCACATACCATTCCTTGTACAGAATCGATAACCATAGTCGTTGTCACGCCAGATTTATGAACCGATCAATCAGACGCACGCCACAATACAGTTTAATACATCGTAGAACAAAAGCCAATATCAGTAACATTCTGTCCTACTGACCAGAAGGACGAAATGGTTTATCAGATAGGGCATTGACGTACTACTAGTCAAGTTACATGGTAGAAAATAACTTTAGTGAACAGTCTGGTAATCTGCATAACTTGAAACACAAACATGTTTTTCTTTAATTGCTGTAATATCCCCATTGGGTAAATTGCCATAGTTATTTGGTAACACGAATAACAGAGCATAAGATATTGATTGAGAGATTCGATTTAAGAAACTTTCGGCAAATTTCACTTTGTCATATACGTCAATATAACTGTAATATTTGCTAATATGGTGTATGAAAATCTAATCATGAGCAATAGCTGAAATAACATTTAAATATAAACATGGGTAAAATTAAATGTAATCACAGACAAAAATATAACGAAAAGTAATGGAATGTGTGTGTGAGAGAGAGAGAGAGAGAGAGAGAGAGAGAGAGAGAGAGAGAGAGAGAGAGAGAGAGAGAGAGAGATATGACCTTCACATTAGAAAAAAAGATATTTTAAACGATCAGAAAACTATTAAATCAATGATGTCTGCCATTGAATAAGGCTTGTTTCAGCCACGCGTGTTTTTGCATGGGTAGCATGAGAGCATTAAATGCCTGACTAAAGTTTATTGCCGAGTACATCCAAGACCCACAAGGCTTCGCATAATTCCTCCTGAGGGTTTACTGCAGCTTAAAGAGTTCCCTTTGAGAATGGACGATGAAGAGGATTTTTTTTTTCTTTTTTCTTATTCGCGCTCTTCTAAATCGCTTACACAGAAGTTGGGTATGTGTGTGCGTGTGTGTTCGCGAGCACACATATCTTTAGTTTTACTTAGCATCTTATTTTTTTCAAGTGTAAAGTAACCTTGTATTTTTTTTTTTTCTTTTTTTTTAAGCTTTTCGTGAGTTTTTTTACTACTCCTCCTTTACCCCCTTAGTCTCGTTTACTCAAATCACACTTATGTTATTATCATAATATTCAGATTCATGAGCATACTTTTTTGGGGAAGGCCTCATTTCCCCCCCTTTTTTTTTATTCACGACAACCTCGTGAATGTTTTTATATAGATTTTGTACACTACCTCATTTAACTCCTATCTTCTTTATACTAACCATGAGTTTAATACCTTTTAAAATATATTTCACAGACTATGTTCTAATGTTTTAAATTTTCGTTTGGCTAAAATAAATTTTTTACGGTTAGCTTTCTGAATACATTTGTTTAGGCTAACTTTAACGTTTTATTTTCATAGATTCCATGTATTTCCCCATTAGACTTTTTTTACATTAACCTTCATTTGACTTTTGCTTCAATTCACATCGTGATTCTTTTATTTAGTTTGTTAAATTTTCCTTTACCTTCAATTTGTTTCGTGTCAAGTTAATTCTAAGACTTGTTTTCCAATTTCTATTTGATCAAGATTTCTCGTAATTTTTCTATTCCACATCATTTATTTTGCATAAATTACCTTACCATCGCTATTATTTTTCTGTTTACGTTGACCTCGTAATCATATGTAACGATTAACTTTAGTTTTTCAGTTTACACTAACCTTCTATTCCTTTTACAGACTTCCCCATCTGGTTTCTATTAATTTCGTTTTATAACCATTCTTCCCGTTCCCTTCGCCCACACTACTATAATGAAGACGGAATAAAAACAAATAAAAAACACATTGGCAACTAGATTTCCTGGTTGGATTTTCTATTTCCCATTTATTCTTCATTCGTTTAGCTCCTTTCGCACGTGTTGCTACATTAGAATAGAATCGAATAAACTGAAATGAAGAGAACCATATTTCCCCTAAAACATCATTTACATAAATTCTAAGACATTCATATCAAGTCCATAATTCTCTTTAAAACGTTGAATTAAACAAAAACTAAAGGAAGAAACAGAATATCTTACTTTACCTCCGCCAACGAAGGTTGTTTTCGCCCCTGTTTGTGTGTTTGCTTGTTTGAATGTAAGTGTGTTTGTTTGTGACCAATTCTTGGCCTCAGTTTTAATCGTAGAGCAATGAAACTTGCAGAGATTAACTGTTATGTAAAAAGCTGGAAGGCCGATCAAAGGTCAAGGTCACAGTCAAGCAAAATTTCCGATTCACTCAATTAGCCCTAAGTTTGGACATCGTAATCACAGACTTCAAACTTGGTTCCTATTTGAGTTCATGAAAATCCATGCAAATTAATACATGCTAACGTCAAAGGTCAAGGTCGACTCTATTGTCAGGGTCAAGAAAAAGGTCAAATTCCGGGTCATCAAATATACGGCCAAAATTTCAATCGTAAAGTAATGAAACTGGCAGGGATTTTAAACGTGTGATGTAAAGAGGTGGAATTAATTAAATTTTGGAAGGTCAAAGGACGAGCAAAACGTCAAAAATCAGTCCAAAAGGTCGAGAAATAAGCTGCCTTGGAGGGAGGTCTGCGCTCTACTGAGTACCTCTCTAGTTTAAAATCAGGGATTGATTAGAAAGACACTATCTTACGAGTACTTCACTCTGTTTATATGAATAATAATAATAATAATAATATTAATAATAATAATAATAATATTAATAATAATAATAATAATAATAATAATAATAATAATAATATGAACATTACATTAAGCAAAAATAAGTGCTGTGGGAGGAACCTCACTCCACATGGCCCTCCCAATACAAGAGCAAAAAATCTTTACAAATCAATTCATTTGTCATTCATCAAAAATAGCATTGATCATTCCATTTAAAGTACGGTGTGTAAAAGAGAATGGGTCCCTAGAGATTTAAAAGAAGCAGGGAAATGAAGAGAAGACAATGAATTTACGAGCTAAAGAAAATTTGCAGGTATAGACTGGCATAGAAAGACCATAAACGGATATGTGTGGAAGGACATGTCTGAAGCCTTTGTCCTGCAGTGGACTGGCAACAGATGATGATGATAGTGATAACGTCCTCGCCTGTGATTGCCAGATTGGAGTTCGAGTCCCACTCAAACTCGTTAATTCTTTTGGTCGCTGCAACCCTGCCATCTTTGTGAGCTAAGGACGGAGGTTTGGGGGAGGAGCCAATAGGTCTATCTGCTGAGTCATCAGCAGCCACTGCCTGGCCCTCCTTGGTCATCAGCTTGGGTGGAGAGGAGGCTTGGCGCTGATCATACGTAATATGGTCATTCTATAAGGCAATGTCTTGCTCGATAGGGCAATGCCACTGTCCCTTGCCTGTGTCATTCATAAGCGGACTTTAAACCTTTATATGTAATAAGATCATGGAAACCAAAAGAGATATCTTATAAGAAAAGGACTTCTTTTTCTCTTCATTCATAAGAAAACTCTTCTTTTTCTCTTTATTCATAAGAAAACACTTCTTTTTCTCTTCATTCTTAAGAAAACTATTCTTTTTCTCTTTATTCATAAGAAAACTTTTCTTTCATTCATAAGAAAACTTTTCTTTTCTCTTCATTCATAAGAAAACTTCTTTTTCTCTCAATTCATTAGAAAACTCTTCTTTTCTCTTCATTCATAAGAAAACTTTCTTTTTCTCTTCATTCATTAGAAAACTCTTCTTTTTCTCTTCATTCATAAAAAATAATCTTTCTCTTTCTCTTTATTCATCACAAGCAATTCCCGAGAGTCCCACTTAACGAAGGAGCTGTAACAAATGATTCTGCTGCTTAGAATACCAACACCTTAATTAAATGCAAATGCGAGGATTCCTTGATCAAGTCCTTCGTTTTAAGATTTGAGAACTTTCATGAGATTACTTCTCTCTCTCTCTCTCTCTCTCTCTCTCTCCACTCTCTCTCTCTCTCTCTCTCTCTCTCTCTCTCTCATCTCTCTCTCTCTCCTCTCTCTCCTCTCTCCAGAATCGTGAGTTTTCAGTGTTGAATTTAAAGTAAGGTGATTCGATAATCTAAAAGTACATCTTTCCAAAATAAAAAAAAGAAAAAAAAAAATCTTTTATGAGATAATTTGGAAACGAGTTTTAATACAATTGGAAGAACGCAAGATTAGTATCCACTATATTGATTCTTCTGCAAAAATCCTACAAAGTAAGTTGATATTAACCTATGAGTACGTCGAAATCTAAAATTAACACACTAAAGTACTTTTGGCACAAATAATTCCTGTTTTTTTTGTCAGGAAAATTTAATTATTTGTTGCAAGTAAACTATCTTCAGGGAAAGAGCATCTCCTATATGAATTTCCGGCCAGAGAATGTTCTCAAGCACATTTATTTGGCGAGTATAACAAAATAAATTATCAAATGCATTGTAATTCTTTTCACAGCACTTTGCCATTTTGTGAAAACGGTCACCCTTTAGTGTAAATGGTATAATGATATAAATAAGAGACGATAAAGAAAACAACTGAATGAGAGACATAAAAAGAAAACAATAGAATAGGCGAATTTAAAAAAAAAAGAAAATAAAAAAAATCTGGTTTTCTGCTTTTACGTTAGACCTCCTGTGTAAAGGAATTTTTCTCAGTGGAGTTAAGGGTGAAATCCCAATAACGATGTTGTCCGTTGGAAAAAAAGAAAAAAAATAATAACATTCCTGACTAGATTGCGTTGGCATGAGCATGATTGTACTTACTTAGCATATGCTTGTTTTGTACACAGTGAAGGTCTAAGCAAAACTGGAAACCAATGATATTGTTGAAGAGGGTTAATTAGTTTTCATAACTTCTAACTCATCTTCAGAATTGTTTTTGTCTACATTTAATGGATGTTATAATAATTTGCCTTTATTTAATCTTTCTTATTAATAAATCTAGAGATATACAAGAGAAAGTTCTCTTTTCTTATAAGGTTAAAGTCTATAATAAATGTTTTAATACTTTGAGATTAATTAAGAAAATTTACATGTGAATTCACGAGCTTAAAGGATTAAAATTTCTGAAAGACTTGAGAGGAATGATTCCTTTCAGCAATTTTCTTTTAATAATATTTATAAATGCAGTTTCATATTACATCTACTTGATAAATCTCTTCCATGAAATATATTTAATCATTTTCAATGTTGTACGTTTGAATTTATTTAAATTTAGAATTTTCTTCTTGTTCATTTTAATAATCTACGTCACACAGCTTTTCCGAAAGTATTATTTTGGTCTGCAAGTGTTGATTAGAATAGAACACCAGTGATCTCCCGACATTATGCATACGTAAAGCAAGTCTCCTGTACTTTGGGGGCAATACAGTAATACAGCTGTTATGTACAGTTGCACACAGAAAATCCTGATACACTTCGCCCTGAGTAAGTGCACCCTCTCACACACTAACTCCGCGGCGAGTTGCTGTATGTAACCCCACTCTGCCATCTCACAGTCTACAGTATCTTTTTAGTTATAGTAGACTTTTAGTATGTCATTCTACACATCATATGAATCTAGAAATAGTTAAAAAAACATTTCTAGCATTATTTTAGGGTTAAACCATATTTGTATTCGACTATTAATCGTCGCACAGTAATGGTATGACATGGTATATTTCCTCAGAGTGAGGTGTGCCAGGAATTCCTGCGTCCAACTGTACCATATTCGCCTGGGATATTTCTCTACCTTTATTTGGTACCGCTGTTTTCAGAGCAAATATTGTCGTGCATCAAATTTAATATACAGCGTTCATTATCATAAAATGTAATTTCTATCTTTATTCATTTTAATTTTGTTTGAAAACAGAGCTGCAAATAAAAAATGCCAATTCCGGTCGTGTAGCTAAGTAGCGTCACATTCTAGAAAGTTCTAAGCGCATGCATCCAAATTCTTATTCCAGTTTATACGTTTCAAAATACTAACGAATATTGCGAGGGTTAAAAATGTATATGGAATGGAAAAAATTTAATGCTTATTCTTAAAAGAAAAAAAAATCTTACCATAATTCATGCATACTAACTTAATATTTCTGGGTGACATTCTCTAGAATTGTATATTTTTTGTATGCTAATAATATTGGCCTTACATAAAAGGCTGAACTATAAACACCTAAAAATATCTTATATTGACATATAATTTAAATGAGAATGTCCAGCAGATTATTGGGATTCCAAACGAATTTTTACAGTATGAAATTTACCAACCTAAACAGTGAAATTAAACGAAGACCAAAACGACCTCTGCTTAATAAATATAGAGGCAAACGAACTGTTTACAATTAAATGAGAGAAAAAGACACAAAGGAGGAAGTATATACTTTAAGCTGTGAGAAGCAGAGATAGAAGACTTAACCCATTTCTTAGTCAGGTCAACAGCGAATAGAGAAGAAAAATAGAAGAATTGCAGAAGCTATATGAAGTAAAAAAAGAATAAACTAACAGATCTTTTATTCAAAGAGGAAGGAATAGAAAAATGAAATTAATATATATATATATATATATATATATTATATATATATATATATATATATTATATATATATATATATATATATTATATATATATATATACCAGAATTGGAAAAATGAAAAAAAAAATAAAGACGTTATAAAAGGAGGTGCCGATGAAAAGGCAATTCACTGCGCACAATACCTGGCCTTAATAATAGACGCTCAACAATTGATTAATTCAACATAAAAACTTAATCTAGGACTTATCCGTAACTTAGTAACTTAGTCACAATAAAATATTGCTAAATCTTACAAGTTAAAGTTTAATAAAAACAACGTCGTTAGCACAACCAAGAGATAAAGGGGTTACTGGTCCCCAGTTTACCGGATAATTTAGCACATACCAAAGATTGTCTGATTACTACAGAGGTTGTTACTTTATCTTGGAATGGGGAATTGCGGATATAAATGAGGTACCCTAATATTAATTAGGCTAAGTATCTCTCTCTCTCTCTCTCTCTCTCTCTCTCTCTCTCTCTCTCTCTATCAAGATAAAATAGTTTACTACACTATTCTAATGTAGGTACCCTAACTATGGTAATTAGGTTAAGTATAACATACTATCTCTCTCTCTCTCTCTCTCTCTCTCTCTCTCTCTCTCTCTCTCTCTTAAGATAAGATAGTTTACTACACTATTGTAATGTATAATAGTCAAGCAGTCGTTGTATAAAGTATTCCCCTACACAAGTATAACACTGAATATATTTTTACCCTAGGGTTGTGTCAGTAACATCTACATTAAATAAAACTACGTCCCAGAAAGGTTACTTTTGTCCTAATACTTTTAAACTAAATTTTAAATAAACAGGAATGTTAAAACGTATAAATTTAATCATTCAGGTCCTTAGTGTAGTGAAAACAAGATTCGTTTGAAAGCCAGACTTCCTTGTGTTTTACAAATACCTGAATTTCAACAAAAATATATTTAGAAATTGCCATTAGACCAACCTGAAAACAATGATTAAAAATGCAATAAAATGTTCTGTTCACTGATTGAAATATCAATTCTTTTTTAATGAGCCTGTAGGCCTCTCTTTATAGTTTATATATGAAAGATGTTTTAATGTTGTCGCTGTTGTTAAAATTTTGTACATTTTATTGTTCATTACTTCTCGTATAGTTAATCTATTTTAGTTTCTTATTTCCTTTCCTCACTGGCCTATTTTTTTTTTTTTTTTTTTTTTTTTTTGCTGTTGAAGCCTTCAGGATTATAGCAACCTTGTTTTCCAAGTAAGGTTATAGTTTATCTAACAATAATAATAATAATAATAATAATAATAATAATAATAATAATAATAATAATAATAATAATCCATCCATCTACCAAGGCACTTTCACCATTTTTTTTGGGGGGGGGGGAAACTGACATCAGAAAAAAAAAAAGAACAAAAGGGGACTTTTCTTCACTTAGCTTCTCCCAGCCTGACGAGGGATTCAGCAGAGTTTGGTTGGTACAGCTAGGGTGCCACAGCCCACCCTCCCCCGTTATCCACCACAAATGAATAATAATAATAATAATAATAATAATAATAATAATAATAATAATAATAATAATAATAATAATAATACTACATTTTACAACCAGTCATAGATAAGATTGATATCTAAGCCTTGCCAAAGACTTAGACGAGTGTAAGGCTTAATAGAAAATGAAGGTAAAAGGTCAGAATCAAGAAATAAAAAAAGGAAGGAGGTCGCTTCCCAGCAGTGTCTAAAAGAAGCGAGAGATTAAAGAATGTACCTCCTCGCGTCTCGGATGTCAGACCCTCTTTACTGAAGAATTCTTTCAAGTGGGGTTTTACGGTGAAATGCGAATAACAACATGGGTCGTTGTGCGAAATTCTCAGGTTGGATGTATATGCATGTGCACACGAATGTACGTGTACTTGTTTGTTTCGTACATTGCATAGATCGATGGTAAACAGGATCAGAAGGAAGTTACAGAGGATATGGTAGGATGGTTTGTAGGTTTCATTTCTGTACCGGATTTTCTGACATTGGCAGGAAATGTTTTTCAACATAATTAATTAATACGAATTCTAATTATGAAAAACCAAAATCTTTACTTCTTGATATTTTTTTCCATTTTTTTCTAAGAATAAAATATAAACAAAGTCAAAAATCAATTTCTGCTTCACTTCAGTTTTCTTATATTTTTTCTTTGAACAAACACGAAACAATTCCATGTGCTTCGCTCACAAGTTTTCAAAATATTTAGGCTCGTAAGTGTTGAGTCTCTCTTCAATAATCCTGAAACACAGATTGTACTCTCAATAAAAATTCTATGGGTAACACAGCTGTTCCTCTGCTCGGCTATATTTGTTTTTCTGCCGATGGTATCAAAGAATTACCCCCTTAACCTACATTTTTTTTCTTTTTATTAAATTTCGACAAGTGCTTCAAAACGAAATATCTTTTTATTTTGTATTAAAATAATTTAGCTTTGCGAAAAGGATCATAATCTTGATTTGGTCTATTTGTGTTTGGAGCCATGATGTTTGATAAA
>NC_090755.1:18590554-18593054 GCF_036898095.1 Palaemon carinicauda | reverse complement strand
TCATCATCTTGAAGCCATAAAAGATCTCGCCAATACTATGAAAAAATATGTGCGTCATTAATGATTTACCAAGCTAACTTAATGGGAGGTTTTAAATTCATCTTTAATCGTCATATGTTGCAAACAGCGTCAAAAAAAAAAAAAAAAAAAAATCTATTTCGAGAAGGAAGAAACGCACGACTACGACAGAGATTGTAACTTTTTGCGTAACCCAGAAATTATGAAAGGATTTCTGATGAGATCAAAGGATCTTTACTGTAACTCTTATACCACGCAGTAAATCGATGAGTTCAAAAACGAAAGGCTCTCGCTGCTATATCTTTTGATATCACCATAATAGAAAAAGAAAAAAAAAAAACATCGATTGCGAGGAGGAAACGCACAACTACGACATAGATTATAACATCCTGAGTTCATTTATTATTACTGTTAATACGCACACAATATTATGGGACAAACTGAAAGGGTGAATGACTTATTAAGCAAGCTAACACAATGAGATTCTCAAAATAAAGAACGAAGAACAAGAAAAACAAGTTTCTAAAAGCCGCGTCACATTGGGTACATAACTCTTTAAGACGTAGTGTTGTCCTCTAATGGCGCACATATCAAGATTGAAATGTCCTCGTAGGCTATTCTAAATACACATTTTCCTCCTTTAAAATGATATTCTAAATTAAGAAGGGTTTTATCACATTGTCGTCATCAACTCATCAACAAAGGCTTACGAAAATATTATTGTTGACAATAACTAGCAAGAGGAGTTCAGAGTATAGTAGGTTAATGAATGTATACGCAGTTGAATATTAAAGCTCTCTCTCTCTCTCTCTCTCTCTCTCTCTCTCTCTCTCTCAACATTGATAAATACACATGTAAACACACTGATATATAAAGGCATGTGTATATGTATTAGATGTACATAAATAAATATCGTGAGTATATATATATATATATATATATAATGTACACATCTATATATCTATATATATAGACACACACACACACACACACACATATATATATATATATATATACTTAAATATGTATAAGTAAATATATATATATATAAATATATATATATATATATATGTATATATATATATATATACAGATATATACACATACACATATATATACATATATTTATATGTATATATCTATGAGTGTGTGTTCATTTCTTCTCTAATGGAAATTCGTCAGAAAGTGTTAGCCGCCTAGTTTACTGAAATTGATCATAAGGTAAGATTGCTCGCCCAAACTCCTCCTAATAAATCTTTTGCAAGTACATTATATGTATTGAGAGGGTTCTTTTTTAGAGGTCACCCTAAAGCTGATACACTATGATATGGTATGTATCATTATTATGTAAGCACATTACCGACTAAGTGTACATTATGTTTTAGTGCATAATATCTCTAAATTCTTCTATAGACCACAAGAAGAATTTTGATACATTTACCTTCACAAAACATTAGCAACTTTAATCTGAAACTTGGTAACACTTCGACATGGTCTGGAGATGCATTAACTTAATGGGGACACACTTCGCGATGTTTATATCTTCCTTAACAACAGTCGCTACTGTATAGAGATGGTTATTGTATAGGTTAACAATCACAGTTAATCTGTAATACAATATAAAATGCCGGTAATTGATTCAGGAAAAACTGAATTTTCCTTTCATTCGCATTAGCAAAAACATTAATCAAATACGAAAAACTTAATTTTCCCTATAATAATAAGAAACTCATTTGGAGTCTATTATCGACAATTCATGCAAAAAAAAAAAAAGAAAGAAAGAAAAAAAAACACCGAAGACTTTAATACGATCATAACTTCTGTTCTCTTCGATTGAAAGTCACCTTCCTCTGAAAAGTCAATCTTCTTTTAATAAATCTATCTATTTCAAGACACCCACACTGTCTAATTGAATAACTTTTAATTACAATTAATATTTAATAAATATGACATAACATTCCCATGAAAAAATTCCTCACGTGTTTAAGGGCCAATAGAAACGGGCTTGCTTGCCATAAAAAGTATTTTATAACAAATAACATTGCCGTAACATCTCAAGAAGATGAACGGAAAAACTAAACAAATAAATAAGGCAACGGTTGTCATAGTGATGGGGAAAGTGATAAGAAGAGAGGGTGAGGAGAGGGGAGAGGGGAGAGGAAAGAGGGGAAAGGGAGAGGGGAGAGGGAGAGGAGAGAGAAAAGTTTTTGTTACGGCACGAGTTAGTCTGAAGGGAATGTTGTTGGCACTGGAGTCCCGAGATGGGGGTCCTTCTTTCCTCGTCAGTGCCAAAATAAAAGAAAGGAATGAAGGAAATAAACTATCGCCGTAGAGACAAGAATATTTAGAAAATGTGTTTTTCTTCTGTCTGAAATATAATCTTCCCTATATATTAAAAGAGCAATTGTCTGGTTTATATATATATATATATTATATATAAATATATATATATATATATATATATACACACATATATATATAC
>NC_090755.1:18565554-18575554 GCF_036898095.1 Palaemon carinicauda | reverse complement strand
CCCGGAGAATCCTGAAGCCACAAACCATTTTAGCTGTTGCGGGATTGAAACCGTTCCAGATGAAGTGGACCTATGGATCAAGTGTAAAAAATTGAGGGGGAATTGCGAGAAAGCCTCTCATTCTAAACTGCGCTGCACAAGCAAGACCCAATTTGAACATCAACCCCTTCACAACAGTGGAATCTTGAATTCCATCGGAGACTGAAGAGAAAAATCTTGGACGGCCTGGACGGGGGTTGCAGAAACTTCTTCACTGAGGAGAAAACATTCGAGCTTCGAGACTGTCATACGAGAGACGCCATTCCAAAGAGAATCGAACCGGAGATAGCCGCAGATCCGGACATAAACTTATGGCGCGGCTAGCAAGCCTCCCAATTCGTTCTGCTTTGAACATGAGAGGCATTCCTGAAGAATCGATTTCTTTTCCGTTGCAAGAATGAAAAAGTGATTCAAAATGCTTGTTGACACCAAATAAATGGATGTATGTAATTGTAGTTTTCTTATCCTAAAAACTAACTGGAGCTCAGTATGTCCGGAGGGATTTTTGGATATTGTCTACTATTTTGTACACACACACACACACACACACACACACACACACACATATATATATATATATATATATATATATATATATATATATATATATATATAATCGATATTTCAAATATAAATTAGGAAGATAGAATCAAAAATCGTTCGTCAGATCCCAGATGCCTTCGGGATCCAGTTTCGGTGTGAAGACATCCAGGAGACTTCAGTGAGAAATCCGATCAGATCGCTGTACTTTTCTCATCCTAAAAACCTGCAGGAGTTCATTATGTCCGAAGAGATTTTGTCTTTGATATTTGGACCCCATTAAGATATTGTCTACTCTTGTGTGTGTATAATATATATATATATATATATATATATATATATATATATATATGCTCAATATTTCAAATACAAATTAGGAAAAGAAAATCAAAAATCTTTCGTCAAATGACAGATGTCGCTGGGATCCAGTTTCGTTGTGAAGACATTCAGAAGACTTCAGTGAAGACTCCGTTTTTTAAAACTAAAGGTGGTGATGGGCAGAAAGAAATTAGATTGAATATGGAGAGTTTTAAGGGTAATTGTTATTGTGGTGACGGTTTGGATGCTAAAATTGTTTCTGAATTGGAACAAACTCTTAAGGATCTTATTGGAGCTTCACAAGGTAAGCTTTTATGTTGTTACTATTGTTCCGTCTTAGATTCCGGAACATTTATTTCACATGCAAGAGGAATGTCTGAGAATGAATCACAATCTTATAAGGCCCAAAAGGAAGGACTCGTTATAGATTTGATGGAGGATCTTATTGGAGCTTCACAAGGTAAGCTTTCATGTTTTTACTATTGTTCCGTCTTATATTCCGGAATATTTATTTCACATGCAAGAGGAATGTCAGAGAATGAATCACGATCTTATAAGGCCCAAAAGGAAGGACTCGTTATAGATTTGATGGAGGATCTTATTGGAGCTTCACAAGGTAAGCTTTTATGTTTTTACTATTGTTGCGTCTTATATTCCGGAACATTTATTTCCCATGCAAGAGGAATGTCAGAGAATGAATCACGATCTTATAAGGCCCAAAAGGAAGGACTCGTTATAGATTTGATGGAGGATCTTATTGGAGCTTCACAAGGTAAGCTTTTATGTTGTTACTATTGTTCCGTCTTAGATTCCGGAACATTTATTTCACAAGCAAGACGAATGTCTGAGAATGAATCACGATCTTATAAGGCCCAAAAGGAAGGACTCGTTATAGATTTGATGGAGGATCTTATTGGAGCTTCACAAGGTAAGCTTTTATGTTTTTACTATTGTTGCGTCTTATATTCCGGAACATTTATTTCCCATGCAAGAGGAATGTCTGAGAATGAATCACGATCTTATAGGGCCCAAAAGGAAGGACTCGTTATAGATTTGGTGGATGAGAGAAAACTCTATAATAGAAACAAGACTGTTGTAGAAGGTTTAATTGGAAAATACGAATCTATTATGGAAAGCCATGAAGAAATAAGGAGGAAGGAGAGAATTGCTATACAAGGAAAAAAAGGTAAAGTAAAACAAAGGGTTCAAGAATTCGAGGAAAACGTTAATGTTGGCGGACATCAAACTAATATGAAGAAAGTTGATATTGAAGAATATGCAGCAATGCGAGAAATTCTGATAAGAGATGCTAAAGACTCACCCTTAGCTAGAATACGGGAAATACTGGAATACGAGAGGTCACACGTGACAGGAATAGTTGAAGAGCTCGTTCAAAAGTATGAAAATATGATAGAGAGAGAAAAGGAAATATGGAAGAAGAAAACTAACCCAGTAGAAGTTCAAAAAGGACAAGTGAAAGAACTTATAAGCCATTTTGAGGGAACAGGAAATACTGAAGTGAATATCAAACTAATGAGCGAGGAAGAATATGTGGTACCAAGAGAAATTCTAAGAAGAGGTGCTAAGGACTCAGCCTTAGCTAGAATACGGGAAATACTGGAATACGAGAGGTCACACGAGACAGGAATAGTTGAAGAGCTCGTTCAAAAGTATGAAAATATGATAGAGAGAGAAAAGGGAATATGGAAGAAGAAAACTAACCCAGTAGAAGTTCAAAAAGGACAAGTGAAAGAACTTATAAGCCATTTTGAGGGAACAGGAAATACTGAAGTGAATATCAAACTAATGGGTGAGGAAGAATATGTGCTACCAAGAGAAATTCTAAGAAGAGGTGCTAAGGACAGAGCCCTAACTAGAATACGGGAAATACTGGAATACGAGAGGTCACACGAGACAGGAATAGTTGAAGAGCTCGTTCAAAAGTATGAAAATATGATAGAGAGAGAAAAGGGAATATGGAAAAAGAAAGCAAACCCAGTAGAAGTTCAAAAAGGACAAGTGAAAGAACTTATAAGCCATTTTGAGGGAACAGGAAATACTGAAGTGAATATCAAACTAATGGGTGAGGAAGAATATGTGCTACCAAGAGAAATTCTAAGAAGAGGTGCTAAGGACTCAGCCCTAACTAGAATACGGGAAATACTGGAATACGAGAGGTCACACGAGACAGGAATAGTTGAAGAGCTCGTTCAAAAGTATGAAAATATGATAGAGAGAGAAAAGGGAATATGGAAAAAGAAAACTAACCCAGTAGAAGTTCAAAAAGGACAAGTGAAAGAACTTATAAGCTATTTTGAGGGAACAAGATATACTGAAGTGAATATCAAACTAATGAGTGAGGAAGAATATGTGGTACCAAGAGAAATTCTAAGAAGAGGTGCTAAGGACTCAGCCTTAGCTAGAATACGGGAAATACTGGAATACGAGAGGTCACACGTGACAGGAATAGTTGAAGAGCTCGTTCAAAAGTATGAAAATATGATAGAGAGAGAAAAGGGAATATGGAAGAAGAAAACAAACCCAGTAGAAGTTCAAAAAGGACAAGTGAAAGAATTTATAGAGCATTTTGAGGGAACAGGAAATACTGAAGTGAATATCAAACTAATGGGTGAGGAAGAATATATGGTACCAAGAGAAATTCTAAGAAGAGGTGCTAAGGACTCAGCCTTAGCTAGAATACGGGAAATACTGGAATACGAGAGGTCACACGAGACAGGAATAGTTGAAGAGCTCGTTCAAAAGTATGAAAATATGATAGAGAGAGAAAAGGGAATATGGAAGAAGAAAACTAACCCAGTAGAAGTTCAAAAAGGACAAGTGAAAAAATTTATAAGCCATTATGAGGGAACAGGAAATACTGAAGTGAATATCAAACTAATGGGTGAGGAAGAATATGTGGTACCAAGAGAAATTCTAAGAAGAAGAGCTAAGGACTCAGCCCTAGCTAGAATACGGGAAATACTGGAATACGAGAGGTCAAACGAGACAGGAATAGTTGAAGAGCTCGTTCAAAAGTATGAAAATATGATAGAGAGAGAAAAGGGAATATGGAAGAAGAAAACAAACCCAGTAAAAGTTAAAAAAGGACAAGTGAAAGAATTTATAGAGCATTTTGAGGGAACAGGAAATACTGAAGTGAATATCAAACTAATGGGTGAGGAAGAATATATGGTACCAAGAGAAATTCTAAGAAGAGGTGCTAAGGACTCAGCCTTAGCTAGAATACGGGAAATACTGGAATACGAGAGGTCACACGAGACAGGAGTAGTTGAAGAGCTCGTTCAAAAGTATGAAAATATGATAGAGAGAGAAAAGGGAATATGGAAGAAGAAAACAAACCCAGTGAAAGAATTTATAGAGCATTTTGAGGGAACAGGAAATACTGAAGTGAATATCAAACTAATGGGTGAGGAAGAATATGTGGTACCAAGAGAAATTCTAAGAAGAAGAGCTAAGGACTCAGCCCTAGCTAGAATACGGGAAATACTGGAATACGAGAGGTCACACGGGACAGGAGTAGTTGAAGAGCTCGTTCAAAAGTATGAAAATATGATAGAGAGAGAAAAGGGAATATGGAAGAAGAAAACAAACCCAGTGAAAGAATTTATAGAGCATTTTGAGGGAACAGGAAATACTGAAGTGAATATCAAACTAATGGGTGAGGAAGAATATGTGGTACCAAGAGAAATTCTAAGAAGAGGTGCTAAGGACTCAGCCTTAGCTAGAATACGGGAAATACTGGAATACGAGAGGTCACACGAGACAGGAATAGATGAAGAGCTCGTTCAAAAGTATGAAAATATGATAAAGAGAGAAAAGGGAATATGGAAGAAGAAAAAAAAACCAGTAAAAGTTCAAAAAGGACAAGTGAAAGAACTTATAAGCCATTTTGAGGGAACAGGAAATACTGAAGTGAATATCAACCTAATGGGTGAGGAAGAATATGTGGTACTAAGAGAAATTCTAAGAAGACGTGCTAAGGACTCAGCCCTAACTAGAATACGGGAAATACTGGAATACGAGAGGTCACACGAGACAGGAATAGTTGAAGAGCTCGTTCAAAAGTATGAAAATATGATAGAGAGAGAAAAGGGAATATGGAAGAAGAAAACTAACCCAGTAGAAGTTCAAAAAGGACAAGTGAAAGAACTTATAAGCCATTTTGAGGGAACAGGAAACACTGAAGTGAATATCAAACTAATGGGTGAGGAAGAATATGTGGTACCAAGAGAAATTCTAAGAAGAGGTGCTAAGGACTCAGCCTTAGCTAGAATACGGGAAATATTTGAATACGAGAGGTCACACGTGACAGGAATAGTTTAAGAGCTCATTCAAAAGTATGAAAATATGATAGAGAGAGAAAAGGGAATATGGAAGAAGAAAACTAACCCAGTAGAAGTTCAAAAAGGACAAGTGAAAGAATTTATAAGCCATTTTGAGGGAACAGGAAATACTGAAGTGAATATCAAACTAATGGGTGAGGAAGAATATGTGGTACCAAGAGAAATTCTAAGAAGAGGTGCTAAGGACTCAGCCTTAGCTAGAATACGGGAAATACTGGAATACGAGAGGCCACACGTGACAGGAATAGTTGAAGAGCTCGTTCAAAAGTATGAAAATATGATAGAGAGAGAAAAGGGAATATGGAAGAAGAAAACAAACCCAGTAGAAGTTCAAAAAGGACAAGTGAAAGAATTTATAGAGCATTTTGAGGGAACAGGAAATACTGAAAATGTGAATAACATCAAACTAAAGGATGTGGAAGAAGATGTGGTACTGAAAGAAATTCTAAGAAGAGATGCTAAGGAGGCAGCTTTATCTAGAATACAAGAAATAAACAGGTTATTCAATGGAAAGAGTAAAAATAAAGAGAATAAAATTATATCAAAATATCAAAATATATAAAAACTAAAAGATCCATAAAACATATACACTAACTTCCCCTCCCCCACAAAAAAAAAAACAAAAAATTCAAAATATTATATGGAACTAGATGTCCAGAAGAAGAAGAAGAAGAAGAAGAAGAAGAAGAAGAAGAAGAGGAAAATGGCAGCGGGAAAACAACAAAATGGTGACTGTTACCAATTTATTCTGGATAAGGAATATTCTACAGGATGGACTCAGCAGGGGGAAGAAGTCTGACTTTCTTTAGTATGCTTTGTTCCTTGATGAAGATTCACCTGTACTGCTTCTTTGTCAGTTGGACAAATGCAGAAGAAACAAGTCTGACTTCTAGTATGATGTGTTCTCTGAAGAAGATTCCCCAAAACTTGATAGAAAATACAAAATATGTATAACTAGAAACCCCCCCCCCCCCCCCAAAAAAAAAAAGAAGAAGAAGAAGAAGAAGAAGAAGAAGAAGAAGAAGAAGAAGAAGAAGAAGAAGAAGAAGAATGCAAAAAAACAACAAGAGGGCTACTGTTCCCATTCTATTCTGGACACCTAAGGAATATTCTACAAGATGGACTCAGTAGAGGGAAGAAGTGTGACTTGCAATGGTAAGCTATGATCCTACATGAAGATTCACCTGTACTATTTCTTTGCCAAGTGAACAAATGCAGAACAAGCAAGTCTGACTTCTTCTTGTATGCTGTGTTCTATGTAGAAGATTTCACAAAGCTGGAGAGAAAATACAAAAAAAAAAAATATAGAACTAGAAAATACATAAGAAGAAGAAGAAGAAGAAAAAGAGGAAGAAGAAGACGAGGAAAAAGAAAAAGATGGCAGCAGAGAAACAACAAAATGGCGATTGTTCCCAAACCAATCTGGACACCTAAGGGATATTCTACAAGATGGACTCCGCAGAGGAAAGAAGTCTGACTTGCTCAAGTATGCTTTGTTCCGTGATGAAGATTCACTTGTACTGTTTCTTTGTCAGATGAGCACATGCAGAAGAAACAAGTCTGACTTCCTGTATGCTGTGTTCTAAGCAGGAGATTCCCAAAAGATGGCGACTGTTCCCAATTTACTCTGGATACAAAAGGGATATTCTACGAGATATACTCAGCAGAGGGAAGAAGTCTGACTCGCTCTAGTACGCTTTGTTCCTTGATGAAGATTCACCTGTGCTGTTTCTTTGTCAGGTGAACAAATGCAGAAAAAGCAAGTCAGATTTCTTATTGTATGCTGTGTCGTATGTAGAAGATTCCCCAGAGCTAGAGATAAATTAAAAAAAAATATATAGAACTAAAAAATACAAAAGAAGAAGAAGAAGAAGAAGAAGATGATGGCAGCAGATAAACAATAAAATGACGACTGTTCCCAATCAATTGTGAACACCTAAGGGATATTCTACAAGATGTATTCAGCAGAGGGAAGAAGTCTGACTTGCTCAAGTATGCTTTGTTCCTTGATGATGATTCACTTGTACTGTTTCTTTATCAGGTGAACAAATGCAGAAGAAACAAGTCTGACTTCCTGTATGCTGTGTTCTAAGTAGGAGATTCCCAAAAGATGGCGACTGTTCCCAATTTATTCTGGATACCTAAGGGATATTCTACAAGATGTACTCAGCAGAGGGAAGAAGTCTGACTTGCTCTAGTACGTTTTGTTCCTTGATGAAGATTCACTTGTACTGTTTCTTTGTCAGGTGAACAAATGCAGAAAAAGAAAGTCAGATTTCTTATTGTATGCTGTGTCCCATGTAGAAGATTTCCCAAAGCTAGAGAGAATTTACACAAAAAAATATAGAACTAGAAAATGTCCGTATCCGCCGTAACGACGAACCCCTACGCCGACCTCCTACGAGAATTTCCCGAGGTTTTCAAGCCCGAGCTCCGACACTCGCCAGGTTCCCCGTCCAAGCACGGGATCTACCACCACATCACAACGACAGGACCTCCTACTCATACCAAATTCCGCCGCCTCCCGCCCCAGAAACTGAAGGATGCCAAACGCGCCTTCGAGGACATGGAACGCATGGGTATCTGTAAGAAAGCATTGAGCCCCTGGGCATCGCCCCTACACATGGTAAAAAAGCCGGACGGGTCCTGAAGACCTTGCGGCGACTACAGGCGCCTAAACCTCATCACAACGCCCGATCACTACCCGCTGCCCAACATGCAGGACCTAACGAACGCGTTGCAGGGCGCGAAGTATTTTACCAAGATGGACCTCCTCAAGTCTTACTTCCAGGTCCCCGTATTTCCGGAAGACATCCCGAAAACTGCCATTGTAACGCCGTTTGCATCCTACACCTTCGCATACTCAACCTTCGGTCTGCGCAACGCCGGGGCGACTTTCCAACGACTAATGGATAGCATTCTGGTGACCTACCTTTCTGTGTCTGCTACGTCGACGACATCCTGATACTCTCAAAAACCAAGGAGGAACACAGGAGGCACGATCGCACCGTCCTCAAACGCCTACAGGAGAACGGCCTGGTCGTACATTTCGACAAATACACGTTCGGTGCGGAAGGAGTGGATTTCCTTGGTCACCGCGTATCCTCGTGCGGGGTAAAACCCATGACAACCAAGGTCGACGCCATCAGAAAGTTCCCGATACCTACAACCATCCGCCAACTTCAGGAGTTCCTGGGGATGGTCAATTACTACAGGCGCTTCATCCCCAACATCGCACAAACCCTGTCACCCCTCGACAACGTCCTGAAAGGAAAAGCGAAAAAACTCGAGTGGGGTTTGCCCCAGCAACAGGCATTCGCCCGGACGAAGGATGCCCTCGCGAATGCCACCACCCTGGCTCATTTCGACGACAACGCGCCCTGCGACTAACGACCGACACCAGCAATGTCGCCTGTGGGGCTGTGCTGGAGCAACTCGTCGATGGTTCTCCTCGACCGCTGGCATTCTTCAGCAAGAAATTGAAACCCGCCGAACCAAGATACAGCACCTTCGATAGGGAACTCCTCGCCGTCTACCTCGCCGTCCGCCACTTCAGGCACATCTTGGAGGGCACTCCCTTCACAATCGTGACGGACTATCAACCCCTCGTACACGCTTTCACGAAATCGACAGACGCATGGTCCTCCCGACAACAACGTCGTCTCGCAACAATCGCCGAATTCGGGTGCACCATACGTTACGTCCCAGGAAAGAAAAACCCAGTCGCGGACGCCCTTTCAAGGATTGAATTTGACGCAATCCACCTGGGAATCGACTACGCCAATCTCGCAACCGAACAACACACCGACCGAGAAGCACAGGATCACCTGACGGGGCCATCCGCGCTCAAGATAAGTGCGATTCCCCTCGGACCAGCAAGAGTAACTATTCTTTGCGACACCAGCACCGGCCGCCCACGTCCCTGGATACCAGCCTCCTGCAGAAGGAAAATATTCGATATCATCTATGGACTTTCACACCCCTCAGGACGCACCACCGCTCACCTTCTGTCTGAAAAGTTCGTCTGGCCAGGGATAAAAAAGGACGCCCGGGAATGGGCGAAGTCATGCATCAACTGCCAGTCAAGCAAAGTCAGCCGTCACACCGAATCGGGGGTAGGCGATTTCCCCCAGCCAAAAAGACGTTTCGGTCACATACACATCGACGTCGTGGGACCATTGCCCCCTTCTGGATCTGCTCGCTACCTGCTTACGATCATCGATCGCTCCACGAGTGGTTGGAGGCATCGCCGATGACCGAAGCTACGACTCAAGCATGCGCCGAAGCCCTCCTGTCAAGCTGGGTGAGCAGGTTTGGCGTTCCTGACGACATCACGACAGACAGAGGCCCCGCTTTCCTCTCAGAAATATGGCTCGCTTTGGCGAACCTGACGGGGACGACGCTCCACAGCACCACGGCATACAACCCCGCAGCAAACGGCATGGTCGAAAGAACTCACCGCGCCCTCAAGGCGTCCCTGATGGCGAGCTGCACCGACGGGGACTGGAAATCACGACTTCCTTGGGTACTCCTCGGCCTTCGCACCGCCCCTCGCGCAGACGGCGTACCTTCGCCCGCCGAAAAAGTTTACGGGGAGGCGCTCGCAGTTCCTGGCGAATTCTTTCCCTCATCAACCGACGACACGCAGCTGGATCACCTAAGGGACATCGCCAGGAAGTTCAGGCCATGTCTCAAAACTTACCAGGACAGAACCAAGCACTTCAAGTCAAAAAACCTGG
>NC_090755.1:18540554-18560554 GCF_036898095.1 Palaemon carinicauda | reverse complement strand
CTAGTTGGAAAAGCGGGATGCTATAAGCCAGGGGCCCCAACAGGGAAAATAGCCCAGTGAGGAAAGGAAACGAGGAAAAATAAAATACTTTAAGAGTAACACCATTAAAATAAATATCGCCTATATAAACTATAAAAACTTAACAAAACAAGAGAGAGAGAAATAAGATAGAATAGTATGCCCGAGTGTACACTCAAGCAAGGAAATCCTCTGGTGAACCCCTTCGTAATTCCTAATTATGTTTTCATCCTGAAGAAAGAATCTTTGCATACAAATAAGCTCATATTATATAAGGGACCCGTCTTTACCCTTTCCCACTTCCTTTCCGATCGGGCGGTGGGAGATAATTTCACTATAGTCAATTTCTTTTTAGCTAGGCAGATTTGTACCGACTCGCAGGGGTGCCCTTTTCGCTCGGAAAAGTTTCCTGATCGCTGATTGGTTGGTCCAGATAATTCTAACCAATCATATAGCAGGTAACTTTTCCGAGCTAAAAGGGCACCGCTGCGAGTTAGTGCAAATGCACCTCATTAAAAAAGATTGAGTATAGGTTTATTTAAGGACATTACTCATATAAAGATCATCTTTTTTTTCAACCACCCTCGTTAATCTGTTAAAATTTGTTGCAACCGCAAAGCTGCTCGTTTACTCACTTGCGTCACTGCTGTAGATTAAATAAAAAATCACTGACTTGAGGAAATACGGTTTAAATTAAAGGGGGAAAAGTATTCATTTGGAAATCTACTCGTATTTAGGCCCTATTTACTCTAGGCAAAGAAACCCTAATTTATAAAAACATATATAAAGAATATTAAAGTCTTATGTTATGAAACAATGCTCAGCTATCCCGCTATATAATAAAGAGCAAGTGTCTGGTTATATATAAATACATACTACATATAATTATACATACACATATATATATAATATATATAAATATTACACACACACATACATACATATATATATATATATATATATATATATATATATATATATATATATATATATATATATACATATCATCTCCTACGGCTATTGATGCAATAGTCGTCTCTATCTTGAGCTTTTAAATCATTAAATACTTCTCCATTCATCATCTACTTCACGCTGTATAGTCCTCAGCCATGTAGGCCTCTCTCTCTCTCTCTCTCTCTCTCTCTCTCTCTCTCTCTCTCTCTCTCTCTCTCTCTCTCTCTCTCTCTCTCTCTCTCTCTCTCTTCATATATATATATATATATATATATATATATATATATATATATATATATATATATATATATATATATATCTTTCCTGTCACGCTCAAGGGGGAGTGGGAGTACTCCTACCCTGGTTAGAGGGGGTACCCCGCGAGGTACACTCGAAAACCACACTCTCCCACAAATTGCCGAACCAGCGGGTTATAAAATAGTTAGGAAAGGGGAAGGGCGTGTGAAGGACTTAATCTCTGTGTGTATGCGCGCGTGCGTGCGTGCGTGTGTATGTGTGTCTATGTGCATATCTATCCTAATATTTAGACGTCATTTTTAACGACTCGAGTACACTAATTTCTAACATTTAGCTTCTATTTACGCTGGACAAATACATCCTAATTTATTAAAAACCATATATAAAAACATTAAATACTTGTTTTAAAATAATTTTTATCTATATTTCATAAAACGCAACGACGATAACGACGCACGGAATGTAAAGTGAAATTCACTTTTCTTACGAAAATCAAATTGAAGATATGAAACCCTTTCAACTTCACCCATTAAGCCTCTACATACAGATCTTTCAACTCCGAGTCGCCCTAGCATGTACACAGTGAATTCAATTATAACTTAAGCCTAACGACTACTAAGAAATCTCAGTTATCTCGGCGTTTTTTTTTTCGTTTTTTTTTTCTTTTGGACAAAGAGGATATGAAGATTTTATGAAGCTGAATGAATTCTTGATGAAGGAAAATAATGAGGAAACTACGGAAAACTGGATAACTGCCAAAAGCAGTTGTAGTTCGTAAGACTTGGGTAGGTGATTTTCGAGTTAAATGCATACGTACATTCAAAATTATACATTTGCCAAATATACATACACATATATACTGTATAATATATATCAATATATATATGTGTGTGTGTATGTATATACAGTATATACATATATATTTGCATATATATATATATATATATATATGTATTGAAATTACATATAATTATGTATATGTATATGCATAAATACTATATACACATATATATGCATATTATATACATACATAAATATATATATATATATATATATATATATATATATATATATATATATATATATATATATCAGGGACTTTTGTTCTATGTAAAGACAGCTTGTTCTTTGTCCTTGAAATATATTTCTGTAAGTAATGAAAACGTCCTATTTTTCTCGGTTAACATACACTTGATGTCTTGTTTATCTTACTTTTTTCTGGGGGGGGGGGTTTATTGGATTTGCGACATTGAGATATAAAAGCTACAAAAGAGACACGGTTTCTTTTTAAGATTCATTTATACTTTGAGTTACCTTACATGACCATTATCACTCATGAACTGGTGACTTATTTGTAGATTTGATTTTCCGCTCATGGAAAGAGTCAATACATTGCAATAATGTTTACATAAGATTTGGAAGACCCAGGCCTACATGGCTGATGACTATGAAACGGGAAGTAGTAGATTATAAATGGAGAAGTATTAAATAAAAAGTTCAAGATAGAGACGACTGTCGAAATCTAACCGAGTCCCTTTGCGTCAAAAGGCGTAGGAGATAATGATGAATATTTTCAGGTTGACGCTGACGATTCACCCAAAATCATGTTTTTACAGTTTACACGGTCATCATCATCATATCTTATCACGCCACAGCAATAGCCAATCGAGAGCAGTTTGGTCAGCTTCTAGGAGATCGTCATCAGAACACCCAGGACCTCTCAAGGCAACCTTGGAGTATGTGATTCATAGATTGAAGGGGCTCTTCACAGCTGCACCGAGTACTCCCAGAAAGTCCTCACCTGAACAAATTATTCCCAGTACTTTCTACATTTGCTCTAAAACGACTGAGCGCAACGCGGCCTTTTTGGTGTAAAAAATGTAAGTAAAACACATTCGTACTTGAACGGGGATGTTGAAATACATACTAAATACAGACTAAAGAGACTTAATTTCGGAAACAAAGACATATATTTGGCAAGGTACCACACCCTTAAGTATAGCTTAGATCTTCATAGAAAAAATACATGGATCAAATTAATATAATTTGATTCCAATAGATTGGCACTGCCCCCTAAGTCCGTTTATCTCCCAGGTGCAACTGGAAGTGAATCTAAAAATAAAGTTCAATATCGAAAGCATCATGCATGAATGGAAGTGGGAACTGGGGATAGAAAGATGGCCAGAAAGTAAGTTGTAGCTAGGGGTCGGGGGGGGGGGGAAGACCCATCATTATTACTTGCAGTGAACCGCATGAAGTACACTAACACACTAAAGGCGCTACTCTAAGGGAAATAAAATATATGCATTAACACATTACATCACCTCGTTTGAAATAATGCATTGGACTTTGCAATTTCCTTCACACAAAAATACAAATCATTCTCTCAAACATCACTTTCAACTTGAGTAATACCAGATCATTCCCTCTACCTGTATTCAGGAAATATAAAACGGGATAATCTCCCTGTTTTCTCATGTGCTTTTTTTACTTGTTTTTCCCCAGGCCCCTTTTCATAACAACAGCTAATACCCTTCAATTACTTCCCCGTCGTAAACACTACGCGGTCTGGCTTTTCCCCGATACTTTGCCTTTTTCTCACGAAGTCTATTTTCATTCCACGCAAGTTTTTCGAATTCCTTACCAGTGGATTTTATTGTGTTTAAGTTAACTTATAAAACGTTTTATTATATTACATGTTAATTTCCTTCATGTTAATACTTAATGTATTTTCCAATAATTTTTTCTTTACATAGGAATATTAATTTTTGTATAAACTTAATCAGCAAGTTAAAATGATTGCAAAGAGAGATTGGTATTCATTAAAGAACACTGTCCTTTGGTACGCCATACTATACTAGTGAATTTATCGATATCATCACTTACAAATAGAGGAACTATCAATGGTTTAATAAAATACATATTTAGACACACATATATTTACATATACAGTGCATGTACACATATATGTGTGAGTGCGTGTCTGAGTGTGTGTGTGTATATATATATATATATATATATATATA
Organism: Palaemon carinicauda; assembly: GCF_036898095.1. NCBI lineage: Eukaryota > Metazoa > Arthropoda > Malacostraca > Decapoda > Palaemonidae > Palaemon > Palaemon carinicauda. Next base: position 18,556,298 of record NC_090755.1, on the reverse strand, counting down.
TATATATATATATATATATATATATATATATATAATTAATCTGACACAGATATAGATGATACATACACATAACTCCTTATATATATATATATATATATATATATATATATATATATATATTTATATATATATATATATATATATATATATATATATATATATATATATATAAATGTCCGTCGGCGCGCGCACCCGTGTGTGTGTATTTGTAATTCAAAACCCTTCTACATCTGGTCATTTTTCCCTCAAGAATTCAGAACCCTTAACCCCTTAAAAGATATTCAGTGAGGACTTACATTAAAGGCTGCCAATAACCTCCCCACTGGCCGTCAATAAACGCCAATAGTAGCGACGTTATATCAATTTCAAACTATTCACTGAATTATGTATAAAGATCACCCGTCTTCCTGCGTCAACTTCAGATGTTACGCATTTATAGATTAAGGGAGCGTATTCATTTTTACATAAACAGGGGGACGTAAAAGGCAGGAAAATGTACAAAACCCTCAAAGGAAGAATAAAGAAAGAATAAAGGAAGAATATAAAGGATAAAAGATGGGATAATGAACTGAGAAAGATCCTCTGATGTGCTGTCTCACTTATATAGATATGTCATATAACAAAAGAAAAAAGAACAAATACCCTTTAGACACTCTATATTTATTTTCTAGATAAACACCAAAGTCATTGATAGGATAAAAATGGATAAAAGTCTTATAAACGCAATACAGTTCCTCATAAACACTTACTTTTTATATATACAACAACGTTAGGGACGGGATAAAGAAGGATAATGCTACTAGTGACTACATTTACTTTATATGAAACATCAAAAACTTCAATAATTGAAGATCTATAAAGGAATTCAAGATAAATGGTCTCTTAGTATAAAAAAATAAAGACAGATACCAAATAGCGACCAAGAAATGTCTTTATATTCACCGTCTCTCTTCATTCTATAGACATAAAACATCGGGAATTCTTTAAGGGATCAGAACCTCTTCTTTATACGAATATAAATTTAAAAAAACTGCAAGTCAATAACCCTAAATTTGTTTACAGCGACCCAACAGAATCCAATGGTTCTCCTGCCATTGCCTGGCCCACGTCATAGCCGTTTGTTTACAATCTGAGTACATATGAGAGACTAGGGAAGTAAAAGTGAGGATGAGAGAGGGGAATGGAAATAGCGGTTTGGGATCTAAGAGAGATTAGGGGCTGGAGAGGGGAGGCCGGAGTCTTGTCAAAATAGTTGGCCTGCGTTAGGCAGACCGATGAATGAGGCTACGAGGGGAGGAGCAGAAGCAAGGATGGAGGGGAGAGAGACAGGGGAAAGGAAGATGACAGAAGAGAGGGGAAATGCTTACTTGATGAATTGCGAACTAGGAAGACGAAGGTGGGGAAAGAACAGAATGTTACATTGTGATAGAAATAGGTTTAAAGTGTTTAATGTAAACGTAAAATAACCAAAGAAGAACAGAATGTTTCATTATGGTAGCAATAGGTTTGAAGTGCTTCATGTAATCGTAAAATAACCAAAGAAGAACAGAATGTTACATTGTGGTAGCAATAGGTTTAAAGTGCTTCATGTAATCGTAAAATAACCAAAGAAGAACAGAATGACATAATGTTACATTGTGGTAGAAATATGTTTAAAGTGTTTAATATAATCGTAAAATAACCAAAGAAGAACAGAATGTTACATTGTGGTAGCAATAGGTTTAAAGTGCTTCATGTAATCGTAAAATAACCAAAGAAGAACAGAATGACAGAATGTTACATTGTGGTAGAAATATGTTTAAAGTGTTTAATATAATCGTAAAATAACCAAAGAAGAACAGAATGTTACATTGTGGTAGCAATAGGTTTAAAGTGCTTCATGTAATCGTAAAATAACCAAAGAAGAACAGAATGACAGAATGTTACATTGTGGTAGAAATATGTTTAAAGTGTTTAATATAATCGTAAAATAACCAAAGAAGAACAGAATGTTACATTGTGGTAGCAATAGGTTTAAAGTGCTTCATGTAATCGTAAAATAACCAAAGAAGAACAGAATGACAGAATGTTACATTGTGGTAGAAATATGTTTAAAGTGTTTAATATAATCGTAAAATAACCAAAGAAGAACAGAATGTTACATTGTGGTAGCAATAGGTTTAAAGTGCTTCATGTAATCGTAAAATAACCAAAGAAGAACAGAATGACAGAATGTTACATTGTGGTAGAAATATGTTTAAAGTGTTTAATATAATCGTAAAATAACCAAAGAAGAACAGAATGTTACATTGTGGTAGCAATAGTTTTAAAGTGTTTAATGTAATCGTAAAATAACCAAAGAAGAACAGAATGTTACATTGTGGTAGAAATAAGTTTAGAGTGCTAAAGTAATTGTAAAATAAACAAAGAATAAATACTCATCTGCGTCACTTTAACATATAATGCAAATAAAGCAAATAATATCTCAACCCCCCAAAAAAGGGTAAAAACATCATCACCACGGCTCCACGAGAGAGAGAGAGAGAGAGAGAGAGAGAGAGAGAGAGAGAGAGAGAGAGAGAGAGAGAGAGACCCACAGCAGGTTGTAGTTTACGAATATGTAAAGTTAAGCCGTCAGAAGAACAGGAGGGGGGGGGGGGAGCTTCCAACAATAACTTTGTTTGTGTTAGCCACTGCCGTAATTAAGTCTTTGTTTCTGTCATCTGGCATTTGGTTTGTGACACAGGGGACTTTTGTTTGTTGCAACTTGAGATAACATTGCATCTTTTTAATATGCATGACACCGTCCATGCGTCACTTCCGCCTAGCGCGTGACGTCTGTCATGCTGACGCGACATTCAAATTCATAATTGTGGTCTTAAATAAATTCTCTTCCTGAAAGTTTGGTCGTTACGTATTCTTCACTGCGAACGTAAAGCGAGAAACTTGAGTTGCGTTCGCCGATGTCAAATTTAAACCCTAACCAGCGGGTGAATAATTCACAGTCGTAGATTTTTATTCTCTTTCGTAGCAGCATTAAATGAAAAGGATTCATCCGTGGAAACTTTTCTGTTGATATGAAATATAAAGGACATTAATAATTATTTGAATACGATTAATACGTTGTTGTGGCCTGATTGGTAACGTCTCTGCGTAGAGTTTGCCAGACGGGGGTTCGAGTCCCGCTCAGACTCATTAGTGCCTTTAGCGTCTACAACCTTACCATCCTTATGAGCTAAGGTTTAGGGGGTTTGGGGGAGTTTATAGGTCTATCTGCTGCGTCATCAGCAGCCATTGCCTGGCCCTCCCAGGTCATAGCTTGGATGGAGAGGGGCTTGGGCGCTGGTCATATAACATATATGCTCAGTCTCTATGGCATTGTCCTGCTTGCCAGGGTAATGTCACCGTCCCTTGCCTCTGCCATTCATGAGCGACCTTTAAACAGTTTGAATGTTGATATGAAATATATATAACAATATATCAGATCATATGGTACAAACTCTAAATAATCTTTTTTAATATATTAAGGGCGTTAAAAAGGAATATATTGCACTACATGCTTGCCTGATACTACATATATATATATATATATATATATATATATATATATATATATATATATATATATATATATATATATATATATATATATACTTAACAAGCCGTAGGTAAACGAACATAAAACACGGAATTCCTTTCAGGCCAGCAATACAAAAGAATTTCAAATGTCACGAGCAATACATAAATGGCTAAGGCTACAGAACATCAAAATGAGGTCGAGTTAGTTTGGTTACATTAAAGGTTTCATAAAGACAGTTCAAGAGATCCTATGTAAACCATGGAAATACGCTATCGCCATCTTCTTGCCATTAATTTTCAGTACATAGAAAAGAATGACATGAGTGATATAGCAAATAAAACTTTCACAATCATATTTACCCAATTTCATTTACTCTTACGCGGCTATGTATTTACTCTTAACAATAACTCACTAAAATCTATTACCATGAGATTTCTGGGACCACAATTAAACACAAGTAAACAAGAATTTTTCAATGTTTTGAAAAATGTAACAAAACTTGTCACCTGCACACCCAATATTCACCCAATTTTATTCACTCTTACGCTGCAATATATTTATTCTTAACAATAACTCACAAAACTCTAATACCATGAGATTTCTTGCACCATAAGTAAACATAAGCAAACAAGAATTCTTCAATGTTTTAAAAAATGTAACGAAACTTGTCAACAGCATATCCAAAACATAGTTCTGAAAATATCTTTGCGAATGAATCCCCCATTCCCTCTCGAAATATCGAAATACTACGGACATATAACCTAATATTTGCCCAGTCGATCCTGATGTTCAATAGGATGGGACCTGAAGATGTGTCAACAGAGGGGCGAGACACTATTCTACCTCACAGACGGTATTATCATCTTCGATGGAAGCTACAGATGTAGTACAGATCTAGTGTTCGATGAGATCCTATACTCCTTTTGATAACAGTATACTTAATACTCAAAATATAAACTCCTTTTCATAGTAGTATAGTTAAAAGACTTGAAATATATACTCGTTTTGATAGTAGTATAGTTAAAAGTCTCAAATGTCAGTTCTCGCAGCTACTCTAGAAAATGTCTAAGGATTAAGCTATCTCCTTTCTTTTAGGCCTGAGACGATGCTCAAGAAAACAAGTTTCTAATCTCACGATTCTGTTGGGGTTTAGAAGTTACCAAAACGAATGAGATTCATGGTATCGAAGAAACTCGCATTTGGCGAGATATTCGTATTTAAGGATTGTTAAAAGGATGGATAAAATACTTACATATACAATATAAATTATATATATGTATATATATATATATATATATATATATGTATATATATGTATGTATATATATATATACATACATATATATACATATATATATATATATATATATATATATATATATATACACATATATATATATATATATATATATATATATATATATATATATATATATATATCAGCATTAATGAACATCTTACAAAACAATGAATAGAAGAATTTTATGTTAGAACAATTGAAGATATCTATACAAAAGTACAGCAATCCTAAAACTACATAAAGATAGTGAGAAAATTTCGATTGAGAAAGGAGTTAGACAAGAAGACCCCATTTCTCCTAAATTATTCATAGCATGTCTAGAAGAAGTTTTTAAGAATTTAGAATGGGAAAATGTAGGAATAAACATTTAATCCGGAATACCTTAACAACTTAAGATTTGCAGATGACATAGTTGTGTTTAGTGAATCATGGGAGGAATTGCAGAAGGTGATAGAAGATTTCAATAGAGAAAGCAGAAATGTAGGACTGAAAATGAATATGAGTAAAACTAAGATAGATGATGTTCAGTGAAAATCAGAGAGACAACAAAATAAGAGTTATGGACGAGCCTCTGGATATTGTTAACCAATATATGTACTTAGGACAGACAGTAAGTAGTTTCCCAAGGACACGAGAACGAAATTAAAAGAAGGATATGCATGGGATGGAGAGCATTTGATTAAAAAAAAATGAGATTATGAAATGTAAAATGTCACTTTCTCTGAAAAGAACAGTATCTAATGAGATGATCCTACCAGTATCAACTTATGCATCAGAAACTTGAAGCCTTGCTAAAGCCTTAGAACATGAGCTAGTTACATCTCAAAGAGCTATGTAAAGAATAATGATGGGAATAACAACAATATGGATACGAGAGCAAACTAAAAGAGGGTATTCTTATAAGCAAGAAAAAGAAATGGACATGGGCAGAACATACAATGAGAATGAGAGACAATAGATGGACATTACGAATAACAAAATGGGTCCCTAGAGATTGTAAAAGAATCAGAGGAAGGAAGAAAAAACGATGGATCGACGAACTAAGGAAGTTTGCGGGCGTGGACTGGTACAGAAAGACCATAAACAGACCCAAGTGGAAGGACATGCCTGAGGCCTTTAAACAGCAGTAGACTAGTTGCGGCTAATGATGCTAAATTCGAATTTTTCAAGTAATAGGCATAAGCATTATGTCAAGTGGTGGTCAGTTCCAGTTACAATATGATACAAAATACAAGAGAAGCAAATCCTAAAATTCAAAGAAAGTTCGATTTCTTTTTTGGATCTCATTACAATTGCCTTACATAGACTAGTGATTAAAATTCTCAGAATTTTTTGTATTCCAAGATTCTTTAATCTAAATCTTTTTACTCAATCTTGAAAGACCGCAGCTTGCTTTGGGAAGTTATGCCTACTTAGTATTTTTCATAATAAAAACGTGATTTAAAGAAAAATGTCTGAAGAGTTGATTATCATAACACTCGTAATTTAAGGATTAACTCTATATCCAAACAAATAAATCCAGATGTATAAACTCATCAACTTAGGCACACTGTTTTCATTCGGATTACAATTTAAATATTAAGAATCACTAATCATATCATCATAATTCATCCACCCAAAATTAAAAAGCCAAAAATAACACAATGACATTAAAGGAAGTAAGCGAAATTACAGTAATTGAAAATTTTATGGGATTTATTTTCTAATAAAATTTAGTCACTGCAAGAGGCAAAAGGCAAAACCACGAAGCTTAATAGCTCATTCTTCTGCTCCTAATAACAACTATGTTTCAATCTTCCCTCTTCATGCCCCCTCTTCCTTTTTTCAAAAACATTTTACTTATTTTTCCCAAAAGCCCTCTTTCCCCTCACTTAGGCGTCCTTTTAGGTTATACACTGTATGTGTTTTTCGGCTATCGTTCCTCCCTCTGTCCCAGACAACCCCCATAACACCCCCTCCCTCCATCTCCCAGAGACGTCCCCCTAACCCCTCTCTCGCCCTCTCTCTTTCTCTCGACTTAATCTTTATCTCATTCTTTCTCTCATCCCTCTCTTCTCCTCTCCCAAGGCTGCTATTTCCCCTCTTGTGTGCTTTGTACGGCCAAACAACGGAGAGAGGCGAGAAGAGGAGTGAAGGAGGAGAAGAGAGGCGGAGAAAGTGGAGGTGAATTAAGAAAATTATGTGGGGGCGCAAGAGGCGAAGAAACCCGCGAAGACTGAATCCATTCTGAGCATCAGGAGGGGGTTACAAAGAAAGGGATCTGATCCTTTATACACCTGATTAAATTCCTTTTATGAAAATATGTCTGAGAAGAGCAGAATTTCGCCGGTTGAATGGAGTGCTTAGAACCCCTTCTTTTTTTTTCTATAGGGGGAACTTATCTGCTTAAGGCGAAACAAAAGACAATCTATTGTTCGTCGGAACAATTGAACGGTACGCAGGGCGTCTATTAAGATGTATAAATGCTAGATCCATGATACCTAACCAATTTCTTATCTTCTTCATCATAAGACTCAATACGACGCAGTATTCTAGAAGTTTTATTCCAGATATGACCATGTTGTGGAATGATCTTCCTAATCGGGTAGTTGAATCGGTAGAACTTCAAAAGTTCAAACTTGCAGCGAATGTTTTCATGTTGAGGAGGCTGACATGTCTCTTTTTAATTATATAAGAAAGGTCTGTGTTAATGTCATTACTGTTCTTAAAATATTTTATTTTCATTTGTACATTACTTCTCATAGGATAAAGTATATTTATTTATTTCCTGATTTCCTTTCATCACGGTGCTATTTTTCCCTGTTGGAGACCTTGGGCTTATAGCATTCTGATTTTATAACTAGGGTTGTAGCTTAGCAAGTAATAATATGCCTTAGGAGTAAATACACTCTCTCTTCTCAGAAGTTAGATATAGATTTATACATCTCTGAAATAGTTTCTCCAGTGATGTGAAATATCGGATTATGAACTTCTGACCCTTAAAATCCAGATAACTAACTAACTCTCAGTTTGATGGTATTAAAGGACAAAAGTTTCCAAACGAAACTTCTGAAGTGTAGCGAGAACAGAGTAGTACGGCTCACTAACCAAAGCTCGGAACAATTTCTACAAATCCTCTTAAGGCTGGAGGCAAAAGGACAAACTTAGCTGGCAAACTCCCATATAATAGAATACGTAATGTTTATTAAGAAAAACACAACGACCAAGTATTACCGCTCAAAAGAAAGTTCCCAGAGCTTTGGAGAAAAAAAAAAAAAAAAAAAAAAAAAAAAAAAAAAAAAAAAAAAAAAAAAAACGCTCATCTGAAATCATAAATTTTGTTTTGTTTTTCTCCTGCTACTGGAAGAGAAACTACTACACTATAACATTCAGTGAATATTTCTATGACCGTAAATTTCCTACCTATTTGTTTCTGAAAATCTAATCCTCATCTCTCCATGTTTTCACTTTGCTTTCGCTGTGCACTCTCTCTCTCGCTCATCAATCAAACACGCAGAAACTGAAGCTATTTATTTACGCAAATGTGATAAGGGTTTTCAGCCCTGCTTTATTCTCCTTGTCACCACATGAAAATTATAACTGTTATTTGCGGTACAGTAAATCCCTTAATCAGAACAACTAAAAGTTTGAAAAAGCAAGATTAAAAAGTTAAGAAGAGTCATATCAATAAACGTATTGTTAATTTGCCAGAAGGCTTAGAAAGTCTTCTTCATTTATGGCATCGCTTGTTTTCTATTTTTTTTTTTTTTTATCCGAGGATAACGGTTTTAATCCCTTGTTATCATAAAATGGGGCAAGGAAATTGTGCTGATAAAAATTATATCATAAAAAGAATGCCGCAAAATATTTTATAAAGGATAATTCCACGTAATCCCAATGACCACCCGGAGACAATCCTGCACATGGAAAAAAAAATCTCCCACATGAAAAACAATAAAAAAAACCTACTGTCGATGTGAAATTGAAAACTGACCATGAAAATTCCCAAAATACCAAACGTCAGCAAAAACAGATAATTAATTAATAAGAATTAACATGTTCAGTCCAAACCCAAGTATGTTCTATGAAAAATACTATTGGTACTTACCAACCCATGTACCTCCGCCTCGCAGAAGTTTCTTGCGGCTAGATCAATCTTCACAAATCGACCCTGAAAAGGAAAATATGCCTAATTAATAACTAAGAAAAAAAATTCAGTTTATATCAACAAATAAAGGTGTAGAAAACAACAAATGAACAATAATTGGTTATCACCAATGTATTAGACTATGATCTACTTCCTTTTCATTGTAATCGCTTGTGGGTACTACGAAAGGAATAATACCTAACTTAAATTTCAAAATATTTCCTTCTTCTATTTCATTTCAAAAAGTATAAGGCCTGCAGTATTTGAAAACCATACCTAAACGTGTAAAGAACTAAACGAAATATGGCCACATAAAAAAAAAAAATAAATAAATAAAAATGGCAAATTATATTGTACAGTATTAAGAGCCTTTCCTCCTCTCCACCTTTAGGATTTGGAACTTTAATATCCTCCTTGCGCCTAAGGATATGTCAGCCTTAAAGATAAGGTTACCATCACTTGAGGAAAGAAGGCAGAGAAGATTGGATACTTCCAGTCTCATCTCTACAAGCAGTAGAGAAAAAGAGTCATTTTTCCTCTCCATCAACTTTACTTTAGTATCGTGTTGTTGCCTGGTTGGTAACGTCTCTTTCATGATGATCGCCAGTCGGGGGTTCGAGTCCTGCTCAGATTCGCTAGTTCCTTTAGTGTCTGCAACCGTACCATACTTGTAAGCTAGGGATGGGGGGTTTGGGGCAGCCTATAGGTCTATATGCTGATTCATCAGCAGCCATTGCCTGGCCCTCTCTGGTCCTAGCTTGGGTGGAGAGGGGGCTTGGGCGCTGTTCATATGTATATATGGTCAGTCTCTAAGGTATTGTCGTGCTTGCTAGGGCAATGTCACTGTCCCTTGCCTCTGCCATTCATAAACGGCCTTTAAAAAAAAAAAAAAAAAGACACCTCGGTCTATCTCGAGTATAGCTCTTTGTTGATTATAAACACGTGGTTATTGATTATTTTCGGCACAGAGAACGGATTTCGTTTGGACTTAATTATAAAGTATTATTTTGAAAAATCATATTTTGAGCTTACTCTAGTCGAATTTTAGCTACAGAAATAATATCCTTCTTCAATCATTGATCCGATTGACTATAATAGCTTTACGCATAGGCTTCAGGGATGAAGAAGCAATAAATCAAAATTTGATTATCAACCATTATTAACTTTAAACCGTAGAAAATTGAACTAACTTTTCTTCCAGAGCTGTAAATGTGGCTAAAACCAGAGGCACCAAACTACCAACAATTCTATTATTACAAGCTATGCTGCAACTACAGTTGGAAAAGCAGGGTGCTATAACCCCAAGGGCCCCAAAAGGGAAAAATAGCCCAGTGAGGAAAGAAAATAAGGAAATAAATAAACTGTATGTGTATGAGAAGTAATAAACAATTAAAATAAAATATTTTAAGAACAGTAATAACATTAAAACAGATTTTTCATATATAAACTATAAGACTTATGTCAGTCTGTTCATAAAAAAAAAAAAAACATTTAGTGCAAGTTTAAACTTTTGAAGTTCTACCCATTCAACTACCCGATCTATACAAGGAACTCTGTGTAGTCTCATTTTAAATACCTATATCTTAACTTGCAAGTTACAAAAGATTGAATGTCTTAGTACAAGCATTCCAAGTACCGATAATTTCTTGGTACCCCATGATTCTAAAGAAAAAGAAAAACCTGTGGCATATCAATTAATTTCATCAAGCAACATGATAAAAATTTCATCACTTTAAAGCAAAAAATAAAAAAATAAAAAAAAAGAAGAAGAAGAAGAAGAAGAAGAAGAAGAAGAAGAAGCATGTATGATTTACAGGGTCAGTTTCCATCATTTCATCACCTTTTCCTAAATAGGAACAAAATCATTTCTCAGAATTTTAATTACTTGCAGTTTGGAACTCTTGCATTTGGGTTAGTGGTTAACAAATGCCCTCTAGGACTATCAGGCGCTGGAATGGTTTTTCCAATAAATAATCCTCACGAATCTCACCGGTTGTTTCCTTCAAAATTTAATTATCAGTATAAAAAAAAAAAAAAAAAAAAAAAAAAAAAACGAATGTAAAAAGAGACCAGATATTCTCAAGTTAAGAAAATCAAATAGAAAAAGAACAGAATTGCTAATGGAGCGTTACATTACTTCAATAAGACCTTATTCTTTTTCAGCCACCTGTGTTCTTTCTATCTTCGCAATAGAAAATAGTGTATCGGCAAGCACATGTATATTCAAGCAGATAAAAAGGTCATCGTGTCAAGGGACCCACGAAATAAAATGGTTATTTTTCACCAAGAATTTACCCACGCAAAGGAGATTCACTATTATGACATTTAAGCATTTTCAGATATTCTTGGTGTTCCATCTAACTGATTAAAGTTTTATAAAACGTTCTACGTAATTCTCCTACATTGCACATTCTAATTGATCTTCTAAACTTGAAAAAACTTAAACACACGCAAAAGTTGAGCTATTTTGCTTATTCTACTTCCATTAACGGTATAAAATGCCCTTAATAAGCATTCAGTTTTATACATCTTTAAAACACTGGCTAGTACAGAGATAACGTATTTGCCTAGCATTCGCACGGCAGCAGATCGATCCCAGCCCGGGATAGTAAGTTTAAGCTGTTAACTGGACAGGCCACTGCTGTGGTTGGGCACCATAGTTGGGGGGTTGGGCTTGCCCGGCTGATGTTCTGGTGAGCATCTATTCTGATGAAACTGGAACTGAAACCAGGCACTTTTAACCTTCAAATGTCTATACAAATTTTTTAAATAAATTTTCTGCTATTCTCATTTTAACAAAGGTGTCTAAGTAGCGCATTTATAGTTACAAACTCATCATTTCATTTCTATTTTATCCCTAAATATCATCAAAAATTGATTCAACTATCTTTCATTGGTAATGGTCAGTGGGTAAAAAAAAAAAAAAAAAAAAAAAAAAAAAAAAAAAAAAAAACTTGACAGCAAGCTGGTACTTACTTCTCCAGAATACGTTATAAAAAGGAAATCCTCAAATAACATTTACCATCGTTTCGTTACAGAAGACTGGCGGCAAAGTCCATTACAAGAAATCTTATAGATGGTAAACTTTAACAAGGCTTTTTCAAAAGGCTTGGAGCCCTTAATGTGCTTAGTCCTACTGTACCCTGGTAACTTACGCTATTTCTTTCTATCTCATCAATTAGAATGACTTTTTCAATACATCATCTGTCAAAAATTAAGTTACCATGATCTTGATATGATGCAGAAATTATAAGTTCATTAATTAATTTCGCCATATGACCTTCATTTCACTATCAACATCTGCCTCTCTCACGCTAAGTTTGGATATATCAATGTGTATTTATATTTTTTTCAACAAATGCTAATAAAAAAAAACTGTCCTCAATATATCTAAAACGTTTGGAAACTCAAATTCTTATATGTATCTATCCATTGCTGAAAATTGCGATAATATATAAAGATATTCTTATTTCCATATATGCAACCAGTTTCATTAAGATAACCACAAGATTCTCACAATACATTATCTTAACCATTCTTCAATGATTATTATCTATTATTCTATTACTAGCTAAGCTACAACCCTACCTGGAAAAGTAGGATGCTATAAGCCCAAGAGCTCCAACATGGAAAATAGTCCAGTGAAGAAAGGAAATAAAGAAACAGAATAGTGTGCTTGAGTGTACCCTCAAACAAGAGAACTAAGCCAAGCTTAGAGAGTCTCTTCTACCCTTACCAAGAGGAAAGCATCACTTGAAAATTACAGTGCAGTATTTAACCCCTTCCGTGAAGAAGAATTCGGTTAAACTCTAATATTGATTATTCTTTAGATGTTGGAACGCTAAATTACATATGCGTAAGTACTAAATGCAGTCATATAGTAAACAAAAGCTAATTGAAATATGTGCTTCATTGGCTATCAATATCACCAAACCTTGATCTCAAAAAAAAAAAGAAAAGAAAAAAAAAAAAAAGAGTGAGTTCGAATGTTTAGCAACAATTGTACGTTTTGTCTCTAATTTCAGTGTGATGTACGGTTAACAAAACTACGAGATCGTTGCCTTAATGATTCTTTTTCTTAACCATTCATTTGAATTTTTTTAAGGTTTGGGCTAGTAAAATGCATTAAACTGTCGGTATCAAAGATCTGTGTGTTAAAAAAAAGTAATGAAACATGACAAGGAGTGAACTCAGAATAATGTCAGTACTATAGTCCATTTCTTTTAGCGAGTCATATTTGCACCGACTCGCAACGGTGCCCTTTTAGCTCGGAAAAGTTTCCTGGTCGCTGATTGGTTAGAATTATCTTGTCCAACCAATCAGCGATCAGGAGACTTTTCCGAGCTAAAAGGGCACCGCTGCGAGTCGGTGCAAATATGACTCGCTAAAAGAAATGGACTAAAGTTCTTAGAGTATTAAACTTCAACGATAAAGAGACTGAAAATAAACAAAAAGATAGAAGTAAATATTATTTTTTTTTACCATATATCAATATCAATTCTAATTCTATTTATATAGTAATGTAACTGATGAAATAATTCCTGTATAATCGATATTATCTATAAAGATAAATATATATATATATATATATATATATATATATATATATATATATATATATATATATATATATATATATATATATATAACTATTAAAAATACTAAATATCAAATGTCGTATTTCATATTCTAGGATGAAAATGACTTTTACACGTTCAAGGTTTAAAAGGATTTTCTTACTCAAAATAGCCTTGAGACCTACGAGAATATGAGATGACTTTGAATATTTCATTCGTCAAAAGTTCAGACAACTCTCTTCTGGTAGGCGACCACTGGCTGAAATGTCATGTGATAATGGGACACCTTGCTGGAAGGCCTGATGATGGTGCTCGTCTACGTTCTCAGAAAGAGAGAGAGAGAGAGAGGCATAGCATGTAGCATGTACAGCTCGTGTCTTTTTCTGTTTTGAGAGAGAGAGAGAGAGAGAGAGGAGAGAGAGAGAGAGAGAGAGAGAGAGAGAGAGACCTACAGCATTTATAGCCCCTGTCTTTAATTGCTTTCAGAGAGAGAGAGAGAGAGAGAGAGAGAGAGAGAGAGAGAGAGAGAGAGAGGAGAGAGAGAGAGAGAGAGAGACCTACAGCATTTATAGCCCCTGTCTTTAATTGCTTTCAGAGAGAGAGAGAGAGAGAGAGAGAGAGAGACCTACAGCATTTATAGCCCCTGTCTTTAATTGCTTTCAGAGAGAGAGAGAGAGAGAGAGAGAGAGAGAGAGAGAGAGAGAGAGAGAGAGAGAGAGAGAGACCTACAGCATTTATAGCCCCTGTCTTTAATTGCTTTCAGAGAGAGAGAGAGAGAGATAGAGAGAGAGAGAGAGAGACCTACAGCATTTATAGCCCCTGTCTTTAATTGCTTTCAGAGAGAGAGAGAGGAGAGAGAGAGAGAGAGACCTACAGCATTTATAGCCCCTGTCTTTAATTGCTTTCAGAGAGAGAGAGAGATGAGAGGAGAGAGAGAGAGAGAGAGAGAGAGAGAGAGAGAGAGAGAGAGAGAGAGAGACCTACAGCATTTATAGCCCCTGTCTTTAATTGCTTTCAGAGAGAGAGAGAGAGAGAGAGAGAGAGAGAGAGAGAGGAGAGAGAGAGAGAGGGGAGAGAGAGAGAGGGGGGGAGACAGCATGTACAGCCCCTTGTCTTTAATTGTTTTCAGAGAGAGAGAGAGAGAGAGAGAGAGGAGAGAGAGAGAGAGAGAGAGAGAGAGAGAGAGAGCATTTATAGCCCCTGTCTTTAATTGTTTTTAGAGAGAGAGAGAGAGAGCATTTATAGCCCCTGTCTTTAATTGTTTTTAGAGAGAGAGAGCATTTATAGCCCCTGTCTTTAATTGTTTTTAGAGAGAGAGAGAGAGAGAGAGAGAGAGAGAGAGAGAGAGAGAGAGAGAGAGAGAGAGGAGAGAGAGAGAGAGAGAGATAATGTACGTTTAAAATCAATTACTACAATCTTTAAATTCAAATGTATTATCATAATGTAATGTCAGGTATGATCCCGATAAGCCCAAGTCTTCTGTTATTGTAGATTGCCTGGCCGGAGGCCAGACACGGTCTCCTGCAATATTGCAGCCCGTAAGACCCCCAGGTCTAAAGAATAGACCTTACATAAGAAAGCAAAAACAAATATGATGAATCATGAAGTGAAATATGAACAAATATATTTAAACGCTAAATCATCAACCTGTAAAACTCAAATATATCTCGCTGAAGATGGATAAAGTCGGGCTAGATCAGCTTAACTACAGCTACAGTATAGGAGGATAGGATAGGTGGCGGAAGGAAGGGGGGAATTAGGATTTTGGATGGACTGGAGGGGAAAGCGTTAAAATGAACTAAAGTGGGATGTGGAAAGATTGTGGTAGACCAAATAGCTCTTTGGTTTATTGCGTCAACATCATGCCTTTTGGACTACCAGGAGGTGATTTCTGTTGCCAGCCTCCGAGGGACTTGTGTTTTCGTGATTATTCCTTTTCTAGGGTTTGTTTATTTATTTATGTTTATCTACCTTTTTTATTGTTTTTAAACACACCATGACGATGCTAAATATAAAGAAATAAGCTCAAATAACTCTAATTTACAAAAATTATGAATCCTAAGTGTAATCAAATGCAAATTTTAGAATCCCATAACAAAAATGTAAATAATCGTCAGGGGCCAAGCATTTGCTTCGTGTTAATACTTACATACCGAGTTTCTATATTTCGAAGAAGAAAAAA
>NC_090755.1:18531183-18540054 GCF_036898095.1 Palaemon carinicauda | reverse complement strand
ATTTATTTATATTTACTACCTTTTTTTATTGTTTTTGTTAAACACACCATGACTGCTAAATTTAAAGAAAAGAAACTAATATAACTCTAATTTACAAAACTTATGATCCTCAGGTTAATCAAATACAAATTATAGAATCCTATAAAC
The DNA here is from genome assembly GCF_036898095.1 of Palaemon carinicauda. Taxonomy (NCBI): domain Eukaryota; kingdom Metazoa; phylum Arthropoda; class Malacostraca; order Decapoda; family Palaemonidae; genus Palaemon; species Palaemon carinicauda. The sequence continues at coordinate 18,539,907 of NC_090755.1, read as the reverse complement.
AAAAATTCTAAATAATCGTCATGGGCCAAGCATTTGCTTCGTGTTTAATACTTGAATATCGAGTTTCCATATCTCGAAGAAGAAAAAACGCAATAAATCCAATAAAGTCAACGTTCCTAGTCCTACAACTTCTCCCCTTTCAAATAAAAACCTAACAGAGATGTGTACAAATATGCATACATCTGCACATGTGTCCAGTTTGTACAGTACAATGAAACACGTATTTTCTTATAGCAAGACAGCCTTTCAGATCAATGAATTTAAAAAAAAAATGTATTTAATTAACAATTAGGGAAGACGGTTAACATAAAAATTCCAATTGTAAACTCCAAACGAATCATCCAGGTAGCTAACAATAAATACGTCTTCAAGGCAGACATTATCCTGGTTTCACCTGTCTAAGAAATAGCTATCCAAAGAAAAAAACACAAATTCCAACTATCTATAACATTATTATTGCTATCGTGGGAGCCATAAGACAATCATTATCTTAGATTACTCTTATCAGAGTGATCAACCGAATAAAAAAATCGTTGTACAAAAAAAAAAAAAAAAATATTCCAAAGAAGGAGCTTCATGGACAACACGCATTGTACGCCTTACCCCCACCACACTCCCCACCCAATATCCCCCCCTTCCCCAGAACCTAATATTCCTCCCTCCCAGAACCCAATATTCCTCCCTCCCAGAACCCAATGTTCCCCCCACCCTCACCCTTAATACCTTAAACTACCACCTGCCTGACAGGCAAAGTGAAGTGTCCGTTTTTTGATCACCCTTTTCCGTCCTTTGTGGGTCGGATCTGGGATAGTGCTTACAGATATAGTCGGTTTTTATTATTAATATTGTTATTATCGTTATCATTGTTTGTTTCGTGTTGCCGTTACAAATAAATCATAAAAATAAGCTGGTTAAAAGGGGAGGATGTAGATTCATGAAATCTGTGAGGATGTTGTGGAATACCAATGTGAAATCTAAGATATATATATATATATATATATACATATATAATATGTAAGCATTTTTATTTCTATATATATATATATATATATATATATTCATATAAGCCATATATTACACTCCTAATATCTGGATTCTCTCTACCTCGGGATCAGAGGACCCAAGGGGGATCAACTCAAAGATAATAGCATTTAGTCGGCCGGGGATTAGCAAGTTGCAACTCGGCCACGTAGAGTTGTGGGCTGAGTTGCTAAGTCAATGAAACTCAGTTTCTTGGGGCCCAGGTTCGATTCCCCAGCCGACCAGAAGCTATTACCTTCGAGTTGCTTCCCCCTTAGTACAGATATTAGGAGTGTAATAAATGGCTTAGACGAATATGAAAAACACGTCTAAGTATGCAAAATTATCATAAGATATATATATATATATATATATATTTATATATATATATATTTATATATATATATATATATATAAGGACCAAACCCCAGATATAAGGACATGTCCGGGCCTTTGTCATGTATTACGCGCGTTGTATATATATAGTGTATATATATATATATATATATATATAAATAAATATATATATATAAATATAAATATATATATATATATATATATATAAACACACGTGTCATGTCTCACTTTATAGCAAGTATTTCCTTGGCCTTTGGCGCATGTGTGAGCTGTCGGCGGGGCGATATCCCGAGGACGTTTTAGCTCCGGTAGGATACTTATTATCAGAACACCGGAGAGTCCTCAAGGTCAGGAGTCAAACCGCAGGAACCTGAGGGAATCGATCGTCAAAGGAACGTTGTTGCGGAGGAGGAAGGAATACAAAAAAATAATAAAAAAGAGGAACAATGCGAATGAGAGGAAGAAAAGCTGAAGATAAAATTGATAATCACTTCTTTCTTTCAAGATACATCTGTGTTTACCGCTTGTGTTAGTCCTTTCTTTTGGGTCCCGGATGTCTTTGTAGAGACTCGTTATAGAATTTCGATAACGACTTCCTTTATTCTTGTCTTTTTTTACGCAAATGAGAGAGAGAGAGAGAGAGAGAGAGAGAGAGAGAGAGAGAGAACTGTAATACATTTCAAATTGTTTAGATTCATTAACAGATTCGATAATAGTGGGAGTAAATAATATTTCAGATTCAAAACAGATTAACGAAAAATTAGAAAAAAAAAATGTCACAAAATAAACTAGCTTCACAATAGCTTTGTCATTTTGAAAAAGGCATACAATGAAGTATGGTAAGATGACGACTTTGCAGCTGCACGAACTCTTTGCTATGTAGTATCTCGTTAGTTATGACAGAGTAAAGCTCATTATTTAAAAGACTAATACAATTGTATATCATAATAATTTTGTCGTTGAACACAAGGCAATGAAAAAAAGTTGCGTGTAAATTTTGATTTTCCTATGTCGTGGAAGATATAGTTGATACTGCAGTTTAAAAGTCACTCATGAATGGCAGAGGCAAGGGGTATTAAAGGTGAGGGTGGGGGGAATATTGGGTTCTGGGAGGGGGGAATATTGGGTTCTGGGGAGAGGAGGGATATTGGGTTCTGGAGAGTGTGGTGGGGGTATAGGCGTACAATGCGTGTTGTCCATGAAGCGCCTTCTTTGGAATACTGTCTTTAGAGACTGGCCATATATGCATAAAATCAGCGGGCCAAGACATATCTCCATCAAGCTAGGACCAGGGAGGGCCAGGTAATGGCTGCTGATGACTCAACAGGTAGACCTACAGACTCCACCATACCCTACATCCCTAGCTCACAAGGATAGTGAAGTTACAGACACTACAAGAAACTAATGAGCTTCAGTGGGTCTCAAACTCCTGTCCAACAGATTGCTAGGCAGGGACGTTTCCAATAGACTACCACAACTGCGGCTATTGTTTTTGTTGTAAAGTGTTCCTGGGGCCCAATCAAGGTTGTTACACAATTATTATTATTATTATTACTTGCTAAGCTACAACCTAGTTGGAAAAGCAAGATGCTATAAGCCCAGAGGCCCCAACAGGGGAAAATAGCCCAGTGAGGAAAGGAAACAAGGAAAAATAAAATATTTTAGGAACAATAACAATCCACATTATTAACCAATTGATATGATTTCAGTCACTGAAGGCAGCTGCATCACGAATTTCAATTTACTGAACGATTGAATGAAGGACTTGCCAACAAATGAATAAATAAATTTAGCTGAAATGATCCCTAAAGGGAACGTGGTGGACTGGCCTTTTCGTTCGCAAAATTTATTCTTCGCAAAATCTATTTTCATCTTATTTTACTTAGCAAAATAAAAATCTTTTGTAGCTAACTCCCAAAAATAAACATTTCTATTAATTTTGTATTTTCATTGAGATTGTACCGCACGTATTTCATACACGCTCATACAATGTAATGATATTGCTTTTTTTATCTTGCTCTCTCCCGCGCATCCACGCAAAGGTCGAAACCTCCTCAGATAACTAATTTCGTTGTTGCTATGTCAGTCATCTTGTATGGGGTGGTTGTTAGATACTAACTTAGAAGTGAGGTGAAAGCATGATAACGAGCTTATATACAATCAGTTGAGAGCAAGAATGTCACAATAATTTTAAAAGATGTAAAACATGCAATGGCAAGCTTAAACAGGTTGTTCTATTTTCAGTGCGGAAGAAAGCGAGAGATTAAAAAAAAAACAAGAGCATTACATTTATTACATTGTATGAGTATGTATTAAATACGTGCGGTGCAATCTCAAAGAGAACACCAAATTAGTAGAATATTTATTTTGGGGGTTAACTACAAAAGATCTTTATTTTTCGAAGTAAAATAAGATGAGAATAAATTTTGTAAATGAAAAAGCCCAGTCGACCACGTTCCCTTTAAGGACCATTTCAACTAAACTTGAGTATTCATTTGTTAGCAAGTCCTTCATTTGATGGTTCAAAAAATTGAAATTAGTTTCCGACCAGTCCACTACGAAGGTCAGTCTCGTCTCAAGGTCCCGAAGGCCAACCTATAACAGCCATTGGTCGTAATCCGGACGTGGATCCGGTGATTTGAAACTGGGTAGCCTTGAAGGGTTGCGCTTCGCAGCGTGTTACCTAGATGTTATTGTTCAAATTCTCTTGCAGCTTTTTTTTTTTTTTTTTTTTTTTTTTTTTTTTTTTTTTTTTTTTTTTTTTTTTTTTAATGAAAAACTAATAGCAGCCTTTGGCGGTAATTGTTAAGCGATTGGAAGATCGAAGGAATGATTTTAACGACTCTAACTTGTTTAAAAAATAGATGAATAAAATAACCCAATTCATCAATCAAATAGATTAATCTACAGTTGAACACAGTAGACATGCTCCTAAGAATTGCACCCTGTCACACCCTTTACTTCAAGGCGAGTAATCAAATAGTGAGGGAAGCGATGGCAGAATTTGTGGGCGGGGCTCGACAGAACTCACCGGGCAGTAAGGGTGTGGCTGGATGCCCTTCTTCAGAGCGAGGTGTACCAGGGATCCCTGCATCCAACTGTACGTAACAAGAAAGTCTACCATTTAAATCACATCCTAAAGAAAGGAGAATTAAATATAAAAAAAAATGACGTTTAATTTATTCCACATCGGATTTTCTCTAATAATGGTTTCGGATAATTGTGTTGTATTTAATATAAATAACGTCTGATTGCTACAGATTTAATTGATAAATGCTAGCAAAACCACCTGAATTTATTGAGGCAGAAGTTTACAGGGTTTCACTATATCTATCTATATATATATATATTATATATATAATATATATAATATATATATATATATATATATTTATATATATATATATATATATATATATATATATATATATATATATTCTTTTAAACTTACATCTAACTGTTTTTACATATCTTTCTACAACTTGATACATAATTAAATTTATCACTAAGTATGAGTTCTAATTTGTGCTTGAAAATGCCATGACGATAAAAAAAAAAATAAAAAAAAGTCGCGAAACACCTAAAAATTAAACCTATTACATATCATTCTCTTTAAAGCTAGAAATAAGCACGGCTCTTTAAAAATGTAAAAAATAAATATTGTACTGGAAAATACAAGCTTTAAAATTAAGATATCTTTGTTTAAATGCTTTCACACAAGAATGATTGAGAAATGTAACGAAAGTATGTTTTTCTTTGTGCACATATCTACGTTTATGATCTACATTTAGAAAACAAATAATTTTATTAATTGTTTCTACGTAAAAAACCATGTTAAAGGAAAGGCTTTTTTTACCATCTAAATCTTGCGGCAAAACCACTTTTAAACGTTATTAATATTAATAATAATATTAATAATAATAATAAAATAATAATTATAACAATGATAAGAATAATAATAATAATAATAATAATAATAATAATAATGATGATGATGATGATGATAAAAATATTAATAATAATAATAAAAACATTAATAATAATAATAATAATAATAATAATAATAATAATAATAATAATAATAATAGGGTTTTAAACTTGAGCATGTGGCCATTACCTTAGATGCTGCTGCTTTTTACCTTAGATGACCTTAAAAACTTTTCCATTTTCCTTTAATTTGAAGCTTGTAATTTCGTAAAACGGAAATTACCTTGAAACCATACAAATTAACTCAAAACTAAGGTAATTGCCTTAAAAGTTTTCACCCTGAATGGGACCCAAAATACAAAGGCCACATAAAGAAGTCTTAAACCTTTGTGCATGTCAAGAATTACGCAACGAAAGAACTTCCTCTCCTTTCAACTCATTTGATAATTATGTGCATGCAAGCTATCCATCCATTATGAGACTACTAGAAAAATCAAGCAGTAATAAAGATAAGAAATCAGTATTCACTTCAATATTTTGGAGAGTATTACGAGGTTGAATCGAAATAAACGAGATGAGGCCTATTGGTAAGAAATTAAAGTACTCCAAAATTGTATAAGACGATACAAGCAGAACAGCGAAGAAGACCTTCTTGATAATAGCAATAGGAAAAATATAATACAAAAAACTTAACTATATTGCAATGCAGTAACAATTTAAAAAATATTTCCAATTTTAAAAAAGTTCAATGTTAATGTAGCATTTCAAAACTTTAGCAGAATTAGAAACTTCTCATATATTCTCTTGTCATCACCAAAGGATGTTCATGTTATATTCTATGTAATTCAAGTGAATATTAATCCGAATATTTCTGAAGTAATTCAAATATCTAAAACTTACAACAAAATTATTTGATAAATGACTAATTTACAACGAAATTATTTCATAAATTACTTTAAAGACGCTGCAAAAGATAACAAGATCCCAAACCCAATTCACACGAAGAGGTCACTCTTCTAGGGCCAGCATCGGATGCCCAACGCAGTTCACGCTCTTCCGAATGTCATGTAATGAAAATTGCAATGGTTCTCGATTCCGTTCATCCTCTTGGCATGGCCTCTTCTCCCTCTCGTTTGCTGGAGTTTTCTGCTGATGCCGCTGCCTTGCTATAGCCTCACACTCCTTTCCAACGAAGTGCACGGATCCACAGCTGTGATGAGTTCGAAGTCGAATCGTCAGGCCGTGACCAGACCCCAAAAGTAGCTTGAAATGAGGGGCTTTTCCAGCCTCTCCCGAGTGTCTATACTTGTAAACTACGCTGGATCTCCAGTTACTGGATCCCTATGGGGCCGTTTTGTTCCTCATTAGCTGTTGTATACATGTTCATGGCAATGATCTTCATACCCTTCCAGTTCCAAAACTATTCTTTAGGAACAGTCTTTGATGCATGTATCTGTCAATAAATATGGATGAACATGTGGTTTCTGCCATCTCACGACAAAACTTACTTTTCTTCAGGTAAAAACGAAAATATCTTCTATATTATTCTTTTACATTTACTCCTGACTGCTGTTTCTGCCTATATATATATATATAATATATATATAAATATATACATATATTGAGAGAGAGAGAGAGAGAGAGAGAGAGAGAGAGGAGAGAGAGAGAGAGAGAGAGGAGAGAGAGAGAGAGAGAGAGAGAGAGAGAGAGAGAGAGAGAGAGAGTAGGATATCCAAAAATTTTTGTTTTTACTAAGCGTTCATAATGAAGTCTAAAAATCTCCGTGTGGATGTTTAACATACGTATAAATCAACAAGGTCTCGCCTCTCATTAATCACTTTATGTACTACATACACGTCCAACAGGTTCATATATCTCATCCACGTCTAATAAAGTTAAAACCTCCTCTCCTTTATAAGAAATCCTTGGACATGTGTAATCCTTCATTAAGACTCCGTTATTAATTATTTCCTTCATGTATTTCATTTTATGAAGTTTTTAATTTCATTTAGCCTTATCATCAAAGCTCATGGGAAGAACGAACCTTAGATATATATTTTATAAGAGTATTTCCAGGAAAATACTTCACAGATTGTTGTCGGCATCCCGATATAAATAAATAAATAAACAAAGAAACAAATAAATGAAATAAATAAAAAAATAATAACAACAAGCATCGGATGGTATTAGGAAGGTTTCCAGATTCGTCTTTTGCTAAAACTTTTTTTTTTGATTACCGATTTGTATCTTACAATATTCTTGAATCTCATTTATTACTTTTTCGCTAACCTTGTTTGCTTAAAAACACCTATGCGCAATAGATATATATATATATATATATATATATATATATATATATATATATATATATATATATATCTGTGTGTACACACACACGCATATATATATATATATATATATATACACACACGCACACATTATATACATACATGCATACATATATATATATAGTGTGTGCGTGTATATATATATATATATGTGTGTGTGTGTGTGTGTGTGTGTGAAAATGTGTGCATGTTTATATTTGTGCGCGTGTTTGCGTTTAAAGATAGGCTAAAATTATTGTATAGGAGGAAATAACGAAATGATAATCGGCTGATATCTCTCTCTCTCTCTCTCTCTCTCTCTCTCTCTCTCTCTCTCTCTCTCTCTCTCTCTCTCTCTCTCTCTCTCTCTAAATTATAATCAAACTATTTGAATTACGCCTTAATCACTAAGCTTAAACGCTCTACAAATGTCTTCCTATAATCATTCATACATTACCTAAAAAGTTCATATCCGATCTCTGTCACCACCTTCTATTAAGCTCCCCACGACTAAGAAAATTATGAGGTGTCAATTCCCCCTCGAAATTATTGATTACATATTACTTCCGATGAAATATACTAACGCCATTAGCGAATATCATTCCCAAGGAAGTTGTAAGCATGGACGAAAGTATATTTCACACTCGATATAAAACGGAAATTTGCAACTTAAAGCCAAGCATCATTAAGCTCCTTAATACAGTTACACGTCACTGCGTAAGGGTGAGTAATGACAGGGTACTGGCAGGTGAGTCACCTATTAACTCCTACAGGTGCTGTTGTTGCTTCTGTCATTACCTAACGCCGTCATCATCATCCCCCGTTCTTTGTTTGTCCTCTTCCTTTTCGCTCCTTTGTGTGGCAGACAACAACCCCACCCGGAGACCTTGCTTGTGGCAGTGGTGCTTTTTATTTTTTTTTTTTTCCTGAGGTGAAATCTGATTCTGTAAAACTGGCTTCTTGCCATCATGACAATTTCGACGTCAGATTAATTTAATTCTCTTTATTTTAAGAAACATTATACTATGTAGCTCTTACTAAGATTCTCTTTGATATTGAGTGTTGAATGACATAATATCCCTATGGTTAATTA
>NC_090755.1:18488683-18521183 GCF_036898095.1 Palaemon carinicauda | reverse complement strand
TTATAATCATCATTATTATCCTTATTACAAAATAATCTATAATCCTAGTTGGAAAAGGAAGATGCTATAAGCCCAAGGGCTCCACAATGAAAAATAGTCCAGTGAGGAAAGGAAACAGAAAAATTAATTACAAGAGAAATAAACAATCAAAATAAAATATTTCAAGAGATGTAACAACATTAAATGATCTTTCATAAAAAAAGAGAAACTAAACAAGTTAGAACAGCGTGCCCGAGTGTAACTTCAAAAAAGAGAACTCTAATCCAAGACAGTGGAAGGTCATGGTACAGAAGCTATGCCACTATCCAAGACTAGGGAACAATAGTTTGATTTTGGAGCGTCCTCTTAAAAAATATGCTTACCATAGATAGAGAGTCTCTTCTACCCTTACCAAGAGGAAAGTAGCCACTGAACAATTACAGTGCAGTAGTTAACCCCTCGGGCGAAGAAGAATAGTTTGGTAATCTCATGTTTCCAGGTGTATGGGAACAAAGGAGAATGCGGAAAGAATAGGCCAGACTATTCGGTGTATGTAGGCAAAGACAAAATGAGCCGTAACCAGAAATGGATCCAATGTAATACTGTCTGGCCAAAGGACCCAATAACTCTCTAGAGGTAGTAGATATCTTTGTCGTCTGGGTTTGAAATTTTCGATTTTGATTAGGTATGCATTTTGGATTAACACACGAACCTTAGCAATAGTCATCTTAGTTTTCTGAAAAGTGCAATTTAGGTAAAATGTTTCATATGTAATAATGAAGAAGAACATAATGACTGCAAACATCCACCGAGGCTGAGATATTCACCTTTTCCCTAGAAGTGATATTCCTATCTCTCTCAAAATTTATTTACTCATGGGGTCCACTTTTAGTATTTTTTTTATTTTTTTTTTGGTAAAAATTTATTCTCTGCAGAAATAATTCCGGGTTTTTTGTCTTTAAAGAATTAGCTATTTAAAGATGAATGCCTCAGAGCACAGGTTTTTTTTTTTTTTTTTTTTTTTTTTTTTTTTTTTTTTTTTTTTTTTTTTTTTTTTTTTTTTTTGCTCAAAAATTATTTTTTACAATGAGCTTGAATTCTTAAACGACATTGAATCATTGTCGTATGAACTTAAAAGAATCAATCATATCATAGATCTGACATTTAAAACTATATGACGTGATATTTAAAAAAACAAAAACAATGAAGAGCAAAAAGGTAATCTTCGCCCCGTATGTTTGAAAGGGTTCCTACGTAATAGGCTTACAATTAATTTCATTTGTGTCGGTTAAAACAAAGTCGCTTTGAAGCTAATTACAATTGTGCTTTGCTGTACCCATTGTAACGGGATTAGAGTCTAGGGGGCAATTAAAAGATTGATGCTTGGATAGGAGAGAATAAAACCAGTTGGTTGGGGGGGGGGGTAAGTTGAGGGAGATATGGCTGTTGGTTGGGGGAGGGGAGGAGGCATAAGCGTTTTGGAGTTGCGAATGGATTAAAAGAAAATTAACATAATTAAAATGGTGAATGCTGGCGGCCGTAATTTTTTTTTTTTTTTTTTTTTTTTTGTAAAGAAAAAAATTATCTTTTTTATCCTAAAACTAATATCAGTTTGGTGAGCATAAACTTTTATAGTAAATTGATGATGAAATGGATAATTTATGGAGTTATTCTGTCAGCTTTGGCCTATCCATTCATACATACAGCAACCTTGGTTTTGATTAGCTTTTTGTCAGAATCCTTCTAACCCAAAGGATTACTCGAAGGATAAGTCTTTGATGTCCTTTTATTAGATACTTTCTAAAGTATTACTCCATCAAGATACCCTCTTCAGAATCTCATTATTTACTCTCTAAAGTATTACTCCATTAAAATACCCTCATCAGAAACTTATTATTTACTCTCTAAAGTATTACTCCATTAAAATGCCCTCTTCAGAATCTTATTATTTACTCTCTAAAGTATTACTCCATTAAAATGCCCTCTTCAGAATCTTATTATTTACTCTCTAAAGTATTACTCCATTAAAATGCCCTCTTCAAAAACTTATTCATACGAATAAGTCCCGGCCTAAAGAGTTATTTTTAGAAGACTTTGAAAAGATAACCTTACGTAGAGATTAGTTAAATTACGTTCAACCTAAACCCTCAAGTTCTATCGTTGAAAAACTCAGCGTTAATTATACGAGTACCTCCACACTGCCAAGCAATTAAAAAATACACAAACAGGTTACAGGTTGCGTTGGACACAATACGCCTCTCCCGTTTAACAGCGAAGCACACTGCGTCAATAACAAAATAATGAGTTGGGTAATTATTCAAGCAAATTAACTCGTCTCCCTTGGGCAGGGTAATGTCATTTATGCTAATCATGGCCATTAACATATTTATGGACGCCTGCTTCTAATAATCTAACAGATCGTTTTCTGGAATTCATTATAAATCACCTGTGATATAATCATTTAGCCATTCTCTCTCTCTCTCTCTCTCTCTCTCTCTCTCTCTCTCTCTCTCTCTCTCTCTCTCTCTCTCTCTCTCTCTCTCTCCATGTACTATAGTGTAGTAAGACAACGATAGAATATACTAAACAGGATTTATTCTATTTTTCTATATGGATGTTGATGCATAAAATAGATTCCTTTTTCCGAACACATCCCAACAGGAAAAAACAAAAGCAGAAAATAAATTAAAAGGATGATGTAGTAAAACATGGGATGAAATTGACCCCGAAAAAAGGTACTTTATATCAACAAGGAACTAGAAAACAATTTGGGGAATAAATAGAGACCTAAAGATTAAATTGATTAATTTTAAAGCTTTCTGGAGCTTAAATAAATAAACGCATATTTGCGATGCCACGGCTTAATCTATATAACCTTTGACCTTTTACTAAACAGTGAAGAATGGTTGCACATCTTAGTAATGCTAATTTTCTCATTATTTTCCAGAGACTCAACAAGTCAGTGCAATGTGAAATAAAAAAAGGGCTGGTTTGAGAGTGGGTAAGGTGAAAATTGGTAAAATACAGTTTAGACTAACTAACATATTCCCCTCTGGGGAACTGGGCAGCATAGCCCACGCTGCTCCTGGCTTAAAGTAAGGAGAAATTAATTCTCCAAAGCTTTAACCTTTGCCGGAAGCTGGAAAGGTCAAATGAAAGGAAATGAGACAGGTAGAAGCGATGACCTTTTATGGGAAAGGAAAGGGGATTTATGGCAGCTTATATACGAGAACAAAATTCATACGATTTATTGGTGCAATGGAACACTGTGGCCAGGAAAATGACAATACACTGGACCACGGAGAAATTTGTATTAGTTACCCAGAAAATAGTGTCGTTTTCTTTTAAAATATATAGAGTTCTCTTTGCATGTAGCTCGCGAGGACTATTATAATTTCGTTAGGACATTGCCCTAGTGTCAAGAATAATGCAGCCGAGTATAGAATGAAAGATATTCTAACGCCTTGATATGTTCCTACCAGACTAATAAATAATCTTTTGAAAATCGACAAAATTTCTGTAAAACTTTTGCTCCACTTTCTGTGCTGTAATAGACTGACCACAGTTCTGTCAGTTCCAAATTGAGAAAAACGCCTTCCCGATACAAGAAAAAGGGATATGAAAAAAAAAATTATTATCCAAAATTCAAGTGGGTGTGTCACTTTTAAATTTTGTAACGCGGGTCTACCGAGATTGCATTAGATTTGCAAAACTTCAGCAATAAAGAAACCCCTTCAGAGACAAGGAATATATGAATCGATACATGCACGTCGGATAATTAATAGCCTTATTGTCAATCAAGTGAGAGGAACAAAGTTCAACTCTTTGGCTAAGCACTATGTTATGTATTTGGTGGTTAATCAACTGTGGTGGTCGAACATTATGTTTTATAATGGACACGTAGCTGATATCATCATCCCTAATTACATTCAGGAAGAGAAAGGTTAACTTCTTCCATGCCACCATATCTAATGGAAGAAAACTATATTGTGGAAATGAACATAATTTGCCTATTTTATATGTATGCATATGTAATATATCAGTAGATGTAGAGCACACACAGCTTTATGAAAATATTTTCAATATTTATTTTAATGTTGTTACTGTTCTTAAAATATTTTTTCCTTGTTTCCTTTCCTCACTGGACTATTTTCCCTGTTGGAGCCCCTGGGCTTGTAGCATCCTGCTTTTCCAACTAGGGGTGTAGCGTAGCAAGTAATAATAATAATAATAATAATAATAATAATAATAATAATAATAATAATATTAATAATATTAATAATAATAATAATAATAATAATAATAATAATAATAATAATAATAATAATAATAAGCTTCGTTATTCTAATATTGACAAAATACACAGCATACTCGAACGACTTTGTTATCGAAACTCTGCCTCATAAAGACGATTGAAAATGCCTTTGTCGAACTTCTGAATACGAGCTTAGATTCTCATGCTCTTCTCAGTACTTCCCGTTATTGGTAATATCAGTATATTTGATAATGGCATCAATGGCAGTGTAATAGCCGGATTGTTTGGCCTAATAACCCTAATATCAATAACTGCTTCCAGAAGAAAGGCAATCTTGCACAATACTGTTTTTAGTTTGATTTTATTGAAGTTTTCTGGAAGATGCCAAATTCTTTTGATAATGTGCAAAGTTTTCTTGCAGGCATATGTGCTTAATGTTATATACAGTGTATACAGTACATATATGTAATATATAGACTGTACATATGTAGTATTTATTATACATACAATATATTTATATATATAAAAAACATATATCATAAACATAATACATATAACACATACACACACTCATATACATACATACATACATATATATATATATATATATATATAGAGAGAGAGAGAGAGAGAGAGAGAGAGAGAGAGAGAGAGAGAGAGAGAGAGAGAGAGAGAGAGAGAGAGAGAGAGAGAGAGAGTTTAAATGAAAAGGATTTAAAAAAGCTTTTAGATTTAACCATTAATAACACCTATTTTTTATTTAATGAATATTACTGCAAACAAAAGGAGGGTTAATCAATGGGCTCACCTTTATCTGCAACTCTAGCAAATATTTTTCTTTGCTATCATGAACAAAAGTGGTTTAATAATAATAATAATAATAATAATAATAATAATAATAATCATAATAATAATAAAGATAATAATATTAATAATAATAAAAATAATAACAATAAAAATAATAATAATAATAATAATAATAATAATAATAATAATGGTTACATTGAAACATCAATAACAATATTGATAATAAAATAACAAAAATATGCATTCACGCCAGCTTAGTTCACGTGAGAGAGGGAAGTGACCTATATTTACAACGTCTTCCATGGCAAAGGCAGACGGCGTAAAAAAGAAGTCTGACTTTCTTCGTGCATAAAATATACTGTAAATATTGGTGGTGCTTCTCTTTTTGAAGCCAACACTAATCGTGAAATTGAATGGTTGTATTTGATGACTAATGTATCTTTGTTTATAGAATAGTGTACGCGTCCCGTCAAAAGGACGGCTAAATATTTTGATAGATATGCACACACATGCACACATAAACAGATTCAACCCTTCCCTCCTTCTCCCATTTCCTCTCATGGTATGACTACTCCTCTGCCCTGTACCAGGGGGATGGGAAGAGACAGAATAGTTATACATCTAGCAATGCCGCTGAGCGTGACCCAATATATACTGCGTGTGTGTATATACATATATATATATATATATATATATATATATATATATATATATATATATATATATATATATATATATATATATATTATATATATATATATATATATATATATATATATATATATAATATATATATATATATATATATATACAGTATATATATACATATACATACATATATATATATATATGTACAAAGAGAGAGAGAGAGAGAGAGAGAGAGAGAGAGAGAGAGAGAGAGAGAGAGAGAGAGAGAGAGAGAGAGAGAGAGAGAGAGCCAAGCACTAGTGAAGTATCAAATGTGATCTTCAACCCGAACCATTTCTATATTTCAAAAGATGGATATTCTTAGAAAATGAGATATAACTCCACACTCCCGAAATAAAAATGCCCATTATTACCCATATATTAAAATGCAAAGCATTGTCATCCGTATCTAGTAATATACGGAATCATGTAAGTTAAACAAACATTCATAAAAATATTCAGTTTTAAGATACAAATAAAAATTTCATAACGCCAATAACATATGCAACACGGCTGCGTGTCTGTGAGGTCTTACACGATGTGTATGCTACAAATATATACAATAAAACGAAAAGGAAACCAGTTATTCATAAATATTTTCATTTAAAACACCTGACAGAAGTGACCCGTGAATAGAATCAAACACAATTTTCTGTTGTACATAATAAAAAAGATTCGATAAAAAGCAGACATTGAAAGAAAAAGACAAAATACAGAATTTAGATATCAACGACGAATAGTGATATTTGATGTTTAGTATTAATATTCAAAACACCTGAAAGAATTAAACCATAAATAGAATCTTACGCAACTTTTTGTTCATCATTGTAAAAAGATACGATAAAAAAACAAAGAAATGGAAAGCAAAGTAAGACAATCCACAAAAAAACCAACGACGAATAGTGACATAGAAGAGCTCAGGATTAAAATTCTATCGCCCCCTAAATAGCTTTTCAAACCCGAGGCTCTCAATTTCTCTCGGCGTTTGTGCAACATACATAGACTCGTTTTTCCAAGAGGTCCAAACAATTGCCTTTTAATCCGGCTGCCAGTGGAACGCTCCAATTTCCTATTAGGTTCTGAATTGGTCTCGCATTCGGAGTCATTCACGTGCAAGGAGGAACATTTTTGACTTGTTGTGGAAAGGCATGGTGAGGGGGTTGCTACTCCCCTCCCCAATCCCCATCCCTCTCCCCCTCCCTAACCCTACCTCCCTCCGGCTATACGTGGAATTCCAGAATATTGAAATATTCAACACACGACGATCTGGGCCGAGCGTGAACGATGACAGTGGGGAAAAAAGTCAATATAGAGATAAAAATCTTCCTTTCCATAAAACATTTCTTCTAGACATCGGTCTCTTTTTCTCTTTTATTTTTTCTTTCTGGCTTTTACATTTCTTTTCGTCTGCGGTTTATTATCTGGTATTCGCGTGTAAACTGAATTAATCTGTTGAAGTGCTTAACTTATTTTGCTTTAAAGGTTGTTATTATGATCCTCTCATTGATGGAAAAGCAATGCAGGATCTATTAGATTTGTTTGTCGTATACAATTTATTTTTAGAGAATCATACAGTGTAATCCGTCTTTTTCTTTTTTCTCATCGTTATCCCTACATTAAAGGGTCGGTTGCCTGATGCGTCCTCTAATAGCTCCAGGAATGGTTTATAATTTGGAAGAGGGTTTTTACGATCGCATGCCCTTGCAGTTATCAATCACAGTTATTGGTGGTGGGCTTAACCTTTGGTTAAATACTCCAATTGCAAGGCAGCAGTTTCCACAGTTATTGACAGTGGGCCAAGCCTTTTGCTTAAAAAGCAAGACTACAAGGCAGCAGCTGTGCTTTTAGTCACTTTCTACGACACGCAAGACGTAAGTTGGTTGCATTCTTACACCCCTACCAGAGGACAATATAGCGTAATCGATGTTATTTGCACAATAAAATCCACGGTAACACTTTGCCCAATAAATCTTTAGAGTCTTAGAGGCCTTTATACCATAACTCCCTCTGACGTCAATATTGGAGTCGCATGTTTGAAAGTTCTAGAATCCACAATCAAGCTACATTTTAGCTCTAAAACCTTGAAAGCAGCCGAAACTATTCTCGTGTCGACAAGATTTATTGGTTGCTGGATGATTTGCAATTCTCGTAAATATTTTGGACGTCAAGTTCAATAGTAAAGGGTAAGCATTTTTTTGGGGTGTAACACCTTTTATCAATCTTGCTACTCTGTTTATTATGGTTTATAGCTTCTTAAGTCGAACTTCGGGTAGGTTGTAATATAGTTGGAGTAATCAGTCCTGGTAATAACACAGTTAATCACATATTTCTTACTTTGCTTTATGAATTTATCCTGACGTAATACAAATGGCTATCGAAAATATCGTTTTATTTTTCTGAATTTCTTTAGTTCATGTAGATAGCTATTCATTAGAACAGCATAAAAGCAAGAATTTCTATACCGAGTCACAAGAGGTTGAATATTTTCAGAGCCAGCGAAGGTCTTCCAGAAACTCTTTAAGGAAAGCAATATAAAGCAAGAAATTTGAGAGCGTCTAAGGAGGAATATGATGAGATCATTTGGCTTTTGCAAAATCGTGTTAAGATTCTGTAATAATTTTATAGAATTTTAGTAAAATTAGTAAAATTATAATTTTATAAAAGAAAGGGACTTTAAAATCTACACAGAAATTTACTAAATATGCAATCAACTTACCCAATGGAAATTTATCCTTAGCCAATGTCTATACTTTCTTTGTTTCGTAAGCAAATTATCCAAATATGTTCAGTTATCAATAATCTAGTGGCAAATAAACTTTATCAATCCCTCATTCTATTTTTGCTTAATTATTTTCTTTTTTATATAATAACATTAATACTGCATATTTTTGCTGACTTCTCTATATCTATTTTCCTGGAAACTGAACGTCGTAAAAATGTCTAACGTATTTTGAAAAGAATTTTACAAGGTCAAAAAAGATGAAAATAAAATATACATCAAACGGAGAGTGTCATGTCTCGTTTATAATGCATCAAATAATTCTTGTTATGTTAGAAACAAATATAGGCTAGTTGAATCAATAGAAATTCAAAAGTTCAAAGTTGCAGCAAACGTTTTTATGTTGAACAGGCTGACATAAGTCTTTTTATGGTTTATATATAGGCCTATCATATCTGTTTTGACTTTGTTACTGTTTTTAGAATAATTTATTGTTAATTTGTTCTAACCATTTATTTATTTATTTCCTTTCCTCACTGGGCTATTTTTTCCTGTTGGAGCCCTTGCGCTTATAGCATCTTGCTTTTCCAACTAGGGTTGTAGCTTGGCTAGTAATAATAATAATAATAATAATAATAATACTAATAATAAATAATAACAATAATAATAATAATAATAATAATAATATATATAACAAGACAAACTCCAACTTCCTCTTGTAGCTTTTCCTTTAGTAATGCATAATCTTAAAATGCATTTCTATTTTCTAGCATAGTTTCCTAGTCAACCAAATTAATCATCTGTAGATAGTACATACTATTATTATCATTACAAGTTGAGCTACAACCCTAGTTGGAAAAGCAAAATGCTATAAGCTCAAGGGCTCCAACAGGGTAATATAGCCAAGTGAGAAAAGAAAACATGGAAATAAACTACAAGACAAGTAATGAATATTCAAAATAAAATATTCTAAAAACAGTAAAATGCAGTGAAAATGCAAAGCTTGCATCATCTTTACATGTTTATGAAATTATAAACTAAAGACATAAATTACTAAAAACGTAAATGAAAAATAATGTTAAATCCAATAAACAAAATCAGTTTCCAATGGCCAGAATCGTCTCATGAACAGACTATACACTAGAATGAAGGAAGTTTTAACATCCGTAAACACAAAAGGTCTATTTTCCTACGGAAACATGTTTGTAAACAAACGTCAGGAACGTCAACATCATCAACAACAATAACAACAAAAATTTCTTTGTTTTCTGGAATAGTGCCAAACATTTCGTTCAGAATACTTCTCTTTTCATGACAAGATCTTTTTTTTTTTTTTTTTGTAGCCTAACCCGAACTGAAAATACACAGAAATGGACAACAAAAGTTACCCAATAAGAAATGCGATTATATTAAAAGGAGGCAACAATCATTGCCGATTGTTTTATAGTTAGAATAAATAAACTAGTGAAAATTACTAGCAAGTTTCTAGTTTGACTCTCATCTTGTGATATGATGGCGTAAAAGTAAATCCAATTAGTACAAAATAATCCTGTGCCAAAGAAATACAAAATAATTATGTGCCAAAGAAGTACAACATAAACCTATGCCAAAGTACAAAATGATCTTGTGGCAAAGACGTACAAAATAATCCTGTGCCAAAGAAGTATAACATAATCCTGTGCCAAATAAGTACAGAATAATCCTGTGTCAAAGAAGTACAACATAATAATGCGCATAAGAATTAAAACATAATCCTATGCCAAAGAAGTACAGAATAATCCTATGCCAAAGAAGTACAAAATAATCATGTGCCAAAGAAGTACAACATAATCATGTGCCAAAGAAGTACAAAATAATAATGTGCCAATGAAGTACAACATGATCCTATGTCAAAGAAGTACAACATAATCCTATGCTAAAGAAGTACAAAATAATCATATACCAAAGAAGTACAACATAATCCTCTGTCAATGAAGTACAAAATAATCCTGTGGCAAAGAAGTACAAAATAATCCTGCCAAGATAAATGCCCTTTAATCCTAAAAAGGTTTCCCTATGTTCAAAAAAATTGAAAACATCTATTCAGTGGTATCATGTCATGCATAAAGGAAAAAACTTGAATAGTTAGCGAGTAATTTGCCTTTCTTAAAAACCGAATATAATGCAGATCTTTACAATAACAATATCCACAAATGCGTCTCACGCGATACCTTTTTTTCTGCTGATCTAAATATTAATTTCCTTTACAAGTTTCTTGGATATTCTCTTTACTCTTCACTTTAAGTGCATTCTTTACTCTTCACTTTAAGTGCATCCTTTACTCTTCACTTTAAGTGCATTCTTTACTCTTCACTTTAAGTGCATCCTTTACTCTTCACTTTAAGTGCATCCTTTACTCTTCACTTTAAGTGCATTCTTTACTCTTCACTTTAAGTGCATCCTTTACTCTTCACTTTAAGTGCATTCTTTACTCTTCACTTTAAGTGCATCCTTTACTCTTCACTTTAAGTGCATCCTTTACTCTTCACTTTAAGTGCATTCTTTACTCTTCACTTTAAGTGCATTCTTTACTCTTCACTTTAAGTGCATCCTTTACTCTTCACTTTAAGTGCATTCTTTACTCTTCACTTTAAGTGCATCCTTTACTCTTCACTTTAAGTGCATTCTTTACTCTTCACTTTAAGTGCATTCTTTACTCTTCACTTTAAGTGCATTCTTTACTCTTCACTCCATAGTGCATTCTTTACTCCATTCCATAGTGCATTCTTTACCCCATTCCATAGTGCATTCTTTATTCTTCACTCCATAGTATATTGAATAGATATTCAAGTTCTCAAGAATTTTGAGTCAAATATTAAAAAAAAACATAAATAAATTTACTGCATAAATAAAAACAATATCACAAACAACCAAATGTTAAATTCTCACCATTCATGTTAGCCATATTACCAAATACAGTATTGAGACAAGATTGCCCAGAATAAATTTGAATAACTTATTTATGTTACACGATAAGAAATAGAAAGGTCGATAAAAATCCTTTATGTATAAGAAAAGTTTTATGAAAAGGAAGATTTTTTATCATGGTATTGACTATTTCTCCTTAAGGTTACATTGTTTACGTTCGGCTCAGATCATCGTGTGTTGAATTTTTCAATATCCTGGAATTCCTCGGACAACCAGGAGAAAAGAGGGGGAAGGGGGTAATAGACTCCCTCTCTCTTCCAAACCCCCAAACTGAAATGCTCCTCCTTGCAGAGAACTCAAAATGAGAGACCAAATTAGAACCTAATAGAAAACTGGAGCGTTCCAGTGGCAGCTGGATTAAAAGGTAATTGTTTGAACCACTTGGGAATAAAGAAGAAGAAAAGATGTTGCATAAACGCCGAGAGATATCGAGAGCCTCTGGTTTGGAAAGTTATTAGGGGAGCGATAAAATTTTGATCCAGATATTTACTCCCTGGAAAAATATGTTCTTTTTCCAAACTTATTTCTTATACTGTTTTTCTTTACTCTTTCATTATATGAAAAGACTTTGGTGTATCTTGGGAGTCATTTTCAAGCCTGACCTTTTGTGATATATACATCTTATGCAGCCACCTGGAAGAGAAGTTGGTTGCTACGGAGTTTGTTATTTCTGCTCTGACGAACAACTGCTTAAGGCAAGGCCGCAAAATGTATCTAAATACTCTCTCTCTCTCTCTCTCTCTCTCTCTCTCTCTCTCTCTCTCTCTCTCTCTCTCTCTCTCTCTCTCTCTCTCTTCATTACACTATATTTGTCTCATTATCATTGCAGTACTTTGGATAATAAAACTGACTTTGTTTTCTCTAAAATATAGTATTCAAATACTTTCCAAGTTTTTATTAAACAATTTTTAAAATGAAGATGAAGTAATTTCAGTGAAATTTTCGAATAAGATCAGAGCCTCAAGATGATCTTTGTATATAATCATTATCCTCCATAGTCATCCCTATAAATTGAGTTAGCAGTTTTGTCGTTATCTTTAGTCAAATGCAATCCAGTTCATTATTATCATTATTATTACTAAATAAGCTCTCTTGACCCATATGTAAAAATAAACAATGAATGTGTAAAATATAACCGTACTTATAACGAAAATTAAATAAGGAAATTAAAACCCAAGATTAAAAGAAAAAAAAAAAGGTGGAATGGATTAGGTCACAGGAGCAGATTATCTTATAAAACTGAACATATCAGTACCTTGAAGAAGATTGCTCTACGGGTTTCCAGCAAAGGGAAGGAAAAAACTCTTGGATAATTTTTCTAGATAAGATGGCTAAAATCATCATGGGCGCATACTGCTAACAGCTGTTCGCAGTTCAAAATAAGAAAGAGTAAGATACCCTTTGGTCCTGGTCATTACTGACAGTGGAGGGGGATTGAACTCTTTTGGATCAAGATAAGTCAATAATACGAGCTACCTAATGCCCTAGGGTTGTGGAAACCTCCTGCCTGGCGATCTGTTGTACTGGGGTTCAAGACACGCTCAAGCTTTAGAGTTTCTTGTAATGTCTGCATCCTCGCCATACTTGTAGGCTAAGGATGGGGTTTTAAGGGGGAGCCTATATGTCTACCTGCTGAGTCATCAGCAGCCATTGCCTGGTCCTTCCTAGTCCTTGCTTGGGTGGAGAAGAGCTTGGCGCTAAACATATGCATAATAAATATGTGGTCCCTGTCCCTTGCCCCTGCCATTCAAGTGCGACCTTTAGGGACCTAAAAAAACAGAAAGAAGGGAAAGGAAGGAAGAAATATGGGAGTTAACAGTAAGGAAAAAATGACAGATAATTCTGAAAGTGTAACAGGCCATCTTACGAAAATACGGACGACTTTGCTTTGTGAAATTATTATTATCAAGATTTAACATTGAAGACTTTTGCCCTTGTATGATCTAAACAAGGTAAATATATTGGAAGCTGGTTAGTGTACGAAATACTTTATTGATGGACTAAATTATACATATTAATTGGAAAATCAATTGATTTATGGATTTGGAATATAAGCCACGGCACTGTTTACGAGGACATTCAGTTCCCATGTGCAATTAGGGGAAAATCTCTCAATGCCTTTATGAAGTAAAAGCTACAAAATTGGACAGCAAGATGGTAGAAAGGAAAGTGGGATTGGAGGTACTGTATCAGTTCTGTCAGGGAGATAAAGGTCCATTGATGTTCCTAGCCTCCAAACACGAATATTTTAACAGGTTGGAAAGAGAGACTTTAAGAGCGCTGAGACAATATCTTTTCCTCTGTACAATAGAGGTAGGACATCTCCCTAATATAATTTGGTGAAGTTTTCTAAAGATGCAATGAAGGAATATTATTTTCGATTTATCTTATTTTTATTTTTCTGTCTTAGCCAATAATCAGGTAGTCAACCCTACAATGATTTAGCTTCATAGAAGCTCTATTTTTCGCATATATTGCTAGTCCAGGATTTCCTTTGTCTGTGGCCATTTCATCATCATCATCATAATCATCATCATCATCATCATTATCATCATCGTAACAAGCTAAGCTATAACCCTAAACAATTTACAAGAAAAGTAATGAACAATTGAAACAAAATATTTTAAGAATATTAAGAACATTAAATTAGACCTATTATATATAAACTATCAAACCTTAAAAATAAGAGGAAGAGAAATAAAATGGAAAAGCGGGCCTGAGTGTACCCTCAAGCAAGAGAACTCTAATCCAAGACAGTGGAAGTCGATGTTACCGAGGCTATGGTACTAACCAAGACTAGAGAACAATAGTTTGATTTGGGAGTGTCCTTCTCCAAGAAGAGCTGCTTGCCATAGCTGAAGTCTCTTCTATCCTTACCAAGAGGAAAATGGCCACTGAACTATTACAGTGCAGTAGTTAACCCTTTGAGCGAAGAAGAATTGTTTGGTAATTGCAGTGTTGTCAGGTGTATGAGGACAGGAGAATGTGTAAAGAATAGGCCATACTATTCGGTATATGTGTAGGCAAAGAAAAAAGGAGCCGTAACCTGAGAGAGGGATCCAATGTAGTACTGTCTGGCCAGTCAAATGATCCAATAACTAGCGGTTGTATCTCAAAGGGTGGCAAGTGCTCTGGCCAACCTACTACCTACATCTAACCCTCTGTACTTGTCGAGAATGTATTCCCTCACGAGCTTCTTTCCAGGCCCTTTCAATTGCACCTTCCTCTTTTCGATGCCCGTAAAAAGGCGCTTGCCACATTCGAATAAATCATCCACAAAATGTATTTTTCATGTCTGCTTTTGTTGATCTTTCTCAAGAAGAGACAGACCCAATACAAAATATTCATATAAGTTTTGTCTTGCATTTTTGTTTTATTGTTGACAAAGTCTACATTTCGCACAGTAATTCAAACGACCCTTATTTGTTAAGAGTAAATCTTCCCTTTTAATCATCTCTTTCTTCCCTATTGGTAACGTCTCTGCCTGGTGATCGCCAGGGTAGGGTTCGCGTCTTGCTCAAACTCGTTAGTTCCTTTAGTGTCTGCAACCTCACCATTGATGTGAGCTAAGGATGGGAGTTTTGTGGGAGCCTATAGGTCTACCTGCGACGTCATCAGCACCCATTGCCTGGCCCTATTTGGTCCTGGATTGGGTGGAGAGGCTTGGGCGCTGATCATATGTATATATGGCCAGTCTCTAGGGTATTGTCCTGCTTGCTTAAGGCAACGTCACTGTCCCTAGCCTCTGCCATTTATGGGTGGCCTTTAAACCAGGCTACTAACATTTCCCTATTTCATTTTAAATGTTTTAACTGCTCCTAACATCTGTAGTCCTAGATTAAAAACAGTGGAATGTTTAAGCTGCTGATTACGCTAATCTTCAAGATGATGTGTCATATTGTAACTTTACAACATATCAATTTTTTTAGTATCAACTTCGAGATCCTCCCTCCCTCCGTCCAACCTGCACTTTCCTTGGTCGCTGTTTCTTTGCTGACTTCGCTGACTTCGCAACTATGAACACATCACACTCCAAGAGAATTGCAAGAAACATTCGTATCTCCCAGTTTATTATTCCAGTTCCCATCAAGTTTTATGTTAGCACATGACACCACTGACCATAATACAACCCTGGTTGCAAAATCACAATGCTACAAGCCCGTGGACTCCAACAGGAAGCGCAACCCAGTGAGGACAGGAAATAAGGAAATAAATAATCTATAAATAGGTAATGACTAAAGAATATAAATGATTTTAAGAACAGTAACACCGGTGAAATGGATCAGTCTTATATGAACTATAGAACGAAATTATGTAAGTGAAGAAACTTACATAAATAACTAAAAACTAAGTAAACGAGCGTAAATGAGACTATGTAAGTATGCATGGTCTCTGGCCCAGAGAGAGAGAGAGAGAGAGAGAGAGAGAGAGAGAGAGAGAGAGAGAGAGAGAGAGAGAGAGAGAGAGATAATATTAGACAGAATATTAGAAAACGAACAAACTAGGATTAATTTTTTCGCCAAGTTGCCTCAAGATTAATCCAGCCTCCACTCATCTCAAAGGAGGTTTTACAATGGAAGGACTTTTTCCGTATGGAAGTTATCGCTGTCATTTCGAGCTAATTCAATAAAAGCTTTAGATGCCCCAGCGGCCAATTACTTCACGCTATAACGGTCGCCATGACAACGCCAGTCGGTTGTCGAAATTCCTCACCTGATGCCAATATCCGACATGTTTTACAGCGCTGCTGCGACCGGTGTCAGCAAACCGGCATTTTCCCTCCTGCGTCTCTTTTGCAATCGGAGAGAGGAGGTAATTTGCGCTAGTGAGCTTGAAAGAGTGGGGGAGGGCGGGGACGGTGGTGTTTATTAATGAAGAGAGAGAGAGAGAGAGAGAGAGAGAGAGAGAGAGAGAGAGAGATAAATGAGACACAAAAGGAGATTCTTTTCAGAGATCAACTGAGTGTGGGAACCAAATATCCATGATCATATTCAAGTTGATATCATTATTAAATAGGGCCATAGGATGAATTGCTAGAAGTATTTGAGCTTTGTTTTCCGTGATGTGTATGTGTATCATTCATCATCATTCTATCAAAAAGTAAAAAGTCATTCACCTTTAAACAGAGAAGTTCAACTCAGAGAACACAGGTAAACTGTAGCTCAAATAGATAGACAAATAAAAGATTTGACTGTTCAAATGAAAGACTCAAACCAACACAAACAGATTCTGCTTTCATCATGAAATTAGTTTGCAAGAACAATTTCCTTTTAATTAATGACTGTGGAGTAGGCCAATGAGAAGCCTCGTAAAAGAGCTTCATCAAAACACAATTAGACTGATATCATCAGCCACTTTGATTTGAGAGGCCATGTCCATACGCGAACACAGGCGACCAAAGAGCCTCTGCCGGCTGATCGATTCCCTTTAAACTTTGAGCCTTATTGCAGAGTGACGCAAAGCCCAGAGTCGACCGAAAGAGACGGTTAGTCGAAGTGGCTCTTTGCCACGACAGTTAATCCATTTCAGGATGATGCTGCTTCTCTTCCTTTTATTTTTATCCTCTCGCAACGAGGATAAGGATTTCTTATAAAACTTCCTCAAGACCGAACGGAACTGTTGACGAGGGAGGGTATCAGATAGCTGAATCATATTACTATATTACGATGTGCTGTATAAAATGGGCGGATGTGTAGCTTGGAATGGAGGACATTCAATATGAACACCAACAGAATACGACACTCAGACATACACAGTATATATATATATATATATATATATATATATATATATATATATATATATATATATGTATATATATATATATATATATATATATACATACCTGTATATATATATATATATATATATATATATATATATATATATATATATATATATATATATATATATATATATATATATACACACACATCAGTAGCAAGTAGTCCACTGCAGGACAAAGACCTCAGACATGTCATTGGTTGGGGTTTGGCCAGGTTGCATAACCACCCTGGCCAGTGTGGGTTTGCCCTAGTAGTACAGCTTTGGTGATCATGGCGGTATTCAACCCTTTTCATCACGTTAAGGTATCCCCACTCAGAACAAAGGTCTCAGTATATATATATGATAATAATAATAATAACCACCAGATCAGAACCCTAAATATTGCAATGGAATCATTTGTCAGTAGGTCTACCTACAAAATAAATCATAAATGAAACAAAAGAATCTGCTACAAGGACAAAAGTGTCCAATACTACATGGACAAAAGAAGCTACTACAAGGACCGTGATAAAATCTGCTCTAGCTGTGAAGTTTGTTCGGTAGTTAGGCCCACTGCCCCTCTTTTTATTCCCTCACAGCTTTTTACCTTCAAAAACATTCAAGGGAGCACTGAGGGGCCATGTATTTTAAAACCTGAAAATCATCTAAAGTTTACCCGAAGATGTAATAGAAAAAAAAAATCTAGGTAGTTACTAAATGGAAAGACGGACTAATTAGTCTTCATTCCCTATTTCACAAAAGTGAAATAATTTCTATACAGAATACAGTATTTATATTTCAAATGGCTCAATGTAGAGAGAGAGAGAGAGAGAGAGAGAGAGAGAGAGAGAGAGAGAGAGAGAGAGAGAGAGTTGGGTTGAGGGTCTAATTTGTGCTACTTTAACATATAGCAACAATCAAGGTCTACAAACATTGGCAACAATAGCTGTATCAGTAAATGAATGAAATTTAAAACTTCTATTAAAAAAATATTCACTAGATATATCTTTATTCAATAACATGTTTAAATAAATAATAAGAATTTCAATTGAAAATACACTATATGTAAAATAAAAAGTTATTTATGTAAATAGACTATGAAGTATATATGTTAAAAATTATAAGATTGTAAATGTGTATTCATAATAAAAGATAAAAAGAAAGATAAAACATATATGACTGAACTAAACTGAAGTAAATGGTTACTTCAAATATCAACAACCCACCATCCACACTCCCAACCGATAGACCCCTGGGCACTATCACAAGTTAATAGGTTAGACTTTTTAAAGTTGAAATTGTCCGTATAATATATAATTCATTTTCTAGATTTCACTAACTCAGTACTACTCGACATTCGATAAATTGATAAATTACATTATCTAATACTTATATTTATTACCAAGTTCCTAATTTTAGCGATGTACGAAGAAGCTTAATTAAGACAAATCTCCATTAGATTTCGTAGCCATCAGGTATTTTTATTTTCTTATTAAAAGGGAAGATATTAACAAGCCCAATGAGACAAGCTCGACACTTACGATTATATATATATATATATATATATATATATATATATATATATATATATATATATATATATCACAAAATTATGTAAAGATATCTTTAAATGAATTTGAAGCATAGTATTCCACGAGTAGGCCTACAATAATTTACCCAGAAAACGTATTCCCTCCAAAATACAGATTACAATCACCTATTTTATTCTTTACTCCAAAATCATATCATTAACACGCCATCAAAATTTCGAATAATAATAATAATAATAATAATAATAATAGGCAAGTGGCACTAAAGGAATCCTTGTTACCGAGCTGACTTTGCACTGTGTCCTCCCCATGCATGACAAACCTGATTAAATTCCGCAAAAAAAAAAAAAAAAAAAAAAAAAAAAAAAAAATCCTTAAGGAAAATGCTTTGAACAACTAAATCAAATCCATACAAAAAGCCTTTGCAGTTCGTTGGAACAGGCATGGTTTAAAATTTCAAAAATTATGACTGCAAACCCACATTAAAAAGGAAATAAAGACAAGAACACCACCTAACCTACGGCCTACTGTTCTTAAAATACTCTATTATTCATCTATTCCGATCAATTTATTTCCTTGTTTCCTTCCCTTACCGGGCTATTTGTTCCTCTTGGAGCCCTTTGGCTTATGGTACCTTGATTTTCCAACCGGGGTTGTAGCTCAACTTGTAATAATAATAATAAATATAATAATATGGTTTCGCACCTAACCTAACCTAGAAGCCGTTTCCTTCCACACTTACCTATCTATTATCGTATTTCAGGCCAAGATAAACACCTTCCCCATGAATAAAATCAATTTGACAAGTAATAAAAAGTTTACGCCTATCCCAAGTAACTACATTTACACCCCCCATGTAACCCCCACCCCAAAATACTTCTTTGAATGTGTAAGCGCCTTTCCGAAAACTGTCAACTTTACCGGACGCCATTACGGACATCGTCTCCACATCACCGATGGGGTGGGGGGTGTCATAGACCATAGAATACTTGAAAAGCAGTGATGGGGGAGGATTAACTTGCGAGTAATTTTTTGAAAAGTAAGGAAACTACAAAACTCACCATTTACTTGAAACTATGCTGTGTCAGGCTCCTCGGTAAGGATTAATAGTCCCAAAAACCGGTCGCCAACGTTTCTGAAATTAGGAGTATGACATTAGTAAACATGATGGCCACCTAATTGCAAAGATTTGGTCAGTAATATATTTCTCTCAAAGCATTGCTTAGCTCGAAGGAACTAGGCAAGTTAAAAACATATTGTTTCAAAATATGATAAAAAAAACAAAAGCTCATACCATTGGAAACAAGAAGCGACAAAAAAAAAGGGAAAAAAAACTCAAACACTTGTAGAAGAAACACTAAGCAACAACCAAACTGAGTAACAACGCGCGATCTACTCGAGCAGGGACGTTGGTTCTTTTTGGAAAAACGGCGAAAGCACTAAGCCAGACATTAAAATTGAACACCGTTCTACTTGTCACCTATTTCGCTGTCTTTTCTAGTAATTATAGATCAATAGATAGATAGATAGATAAATAGATAGATAGATAGATAAAGATATCTTTTTCTATAATTTGTTTTCGGGAGATACCAAGAGTGAAACGTTTCCATGGTCCTTAAAAGGTTTTACTTGAAGGCGAAAGGAACCTGATCCCCAAGTCATAACTCTATTTCGTTTAAATAAGAAAATGCGGTGGATTTTGCCATGATTAAAAGATATAGAAATATATAATATATTTACACCAAAAAATTACTTTAGGGTTAATCATTGCATTGGACTTGTGAAATCTGGTCCAAGGTAATATACCTAGACCGGGGATTTACAGTATACCGCCGGCGGTAATGGCTTACGATCTGATACGAATTCAAATAACTTCAAGTTACCAAGAGTCGAACCTCTTACAACCTTATCAATACATTTTATTTTTACTGATAACCGGCGGCTTACCAGCAGCTTCAGTGGCCATAGTTACTACAATACTAGTCTAAAGAATTTGATGAATAAAATTCTTTTTTGTTGACCAGGCGGACATGAGTCTTTTTATAGTTTATTCATGACATATTTGTTTTTGATGTTGTTAATAGTTTATATATGACATGTCTGTTTTGACGTTGTTACTTATTTTAGAATGATTTATTGTTAATTTGTTCTCCATTTATTTATTTCCTTATATCCTTTCCTCACTGGGCTATTTTTCCCTGTTGGAACCCCTGGGCTAAGCATCTTGCTTTTCCAATTAGGGTTGTAGCTTGGATAATAATAATAATAATAATAATAATAATAATAATAATAATAATAACTGATGTGACTGGAACGAAATGGCAACTTTCACCGATGGCATTTATGCCCACATCAATGAGGTGTTTTGATTTTTTTTAACGGTTAGACATAATCCTTTAGGCTTATGATATGAAATAGTTTGATTAGAAATACATATCCCTCTTCCGTATATGTGTACTTCGCATTTAAAAAATAGTGGAGATGATGAACATTAACCACTTATTATCATTAGTCTAGAATTATGTGGATTGAGTGATGTTTTTGGATGAAAAATCAACAGATGATTTTGACACAACATACGTTAACGTATTGTGTATTATAGGGTAATATCTATGAGCATCAAGTTTTGACAAGTAACATTATAATTCAGAGATTCAAATGGTTTAACGGGATATCTCAGGTGCGTTGGAAATCAAATTCAGAATGAAAAAAAAAATGCTCAAAAGTGTATTGAACACCGATTTCTCAATACTTTCACATTCCTAGCCGACTTTTGTAAAATCTATTGTACTCAACGATAAATATATAAACTCTAAAAAGTCAGTTATATTAGTAACTATTACAAGAGAGCATTATATTTTTATGAACGTACAAGTAAGTGCACTTATATTTACGACAACATTAATGTACAAAAATCATATATTTATTATTCTCAGGTTATATAAGATCTGTGTATTTCTGAAATTGTTTTTAGCCTCGATTCTGCGTTTTACAAAACTATGGGCCAATGAAAGCAACATTCACGCAGAGAAACAATATATTTCCGTTTGCACTACCTTGATGCTGTTTACTGTCAAGTGTGGAAAGATGATAAGGCGACAAATGCATTTTTAAGTTATATAAAGAATTGGTCTAACGACTTAAGAAGGATTTGAGATGTTGATTAGGTTTCTTTTATTGGTTAACTACTCAGAGGTGAGCATTACTTCAGAAACATTTACTTTATAATAGGCCTACAACACAATGATTTCGTTGGTGGATATGTAGGCCTAGTCTCACTCTGCTTGATGATAGCAGTCAAAAATCTTTCTTTAATACAGACAATTATACGGATATCAACATAAACTGAAAAGTGAGTATAAACTACAAAGGTTATATATATATATATATATATATAAACTAACTCCAAACCAAAATATAAAACATTCATAAAGGCATGGCACTGGAACCGAAATCTCTTAACTCCCTTAAAGTAAAAGTAAAAGGTAAAAGTATATATATATATATATATATACATATATATATATATATATATGTGTGTGTGTACGTATATGTGTATATATATACACATACATATATATATATATACATACATATATATATATATATATATAGTATATATATATATATATATACTGTATAAATATATATATATATATATACAGTATATATATATATATATATACATACATATATATATGTATATATATATATATATATGTGTGTGTGTGTGTGTGTGTACAGTATATATATATACATATATATATATATATATGTGTGTGTGTGTGTATATATATGTATGTATATACATATATATACATATATACTGTATATGTGTGTGTTGAAAAAGAGAGAGAGAGAGAGAGAGAGAGAGAGAGAGAGAGAGAATCTTGTGAAACCTTTTATTCATTTCCCTTAGAACAAGCATCTCTATTGAATCATTTCCATAAAGGTACATACATAACATTTAGGCTACGGATTATTAAGCAACACCGGAGTCCCACTATAAAAAACTTTTGTAGGCCTACTATGGTTTATCGACTGGCTAAGAGCGCGGCCCCTGAATTTTCACCTTTAATTTACCGCTCGTTAAGTCAGCCAGGCGACAAATTGTCCACTAAATATTACAGTTGATGACTGAAGTTTGTTACATATCTGCCCCGCCAAGGCTTATTTGGCCAGATCCGGATTAACCCACCCAAAAATTCAATTTAGTTTTTCCTTTTGGATTTAGATTGGTTACACTTATGTCTGTCTGTCTTTCTTTTTACTGTTGTTATGCGGAAATAATGAAAATGAAGTTAGGAAAAAGCAAGTGTCCTGTGGTTTAAATATTACAATAGTTTAAAGGCCACTCATGAATGGCAGAGGCAAGGGACAGTGACATTGCCATATCAAACAAGACAATGCCCTAGAGCAGTGGTTCCCAACCTGGGGGAAATTTCCCCCTGGGGGGAAATTTGAAGCTACCAGAGGGGAAATAATTACACTACCTACTAACTAAAAAAATATCTGATGCCAAAACAAGCCCTGATACTGATACACTGGTACACAAGAAGGAGCCTCAACCTTCTCACTAATTCAATTTTGAAGTAGAAGAATAAACAAAAGTCTTTTTATTTTGCTACTAGCCGCTCTCCATATACTGGTAAACAAATAGTTACAGAGTAAAATGGATAGAGAGCGGTTAGTAACAACTAACCGTATAGCTCAAGCCTATGCGGTTAGTTGTTACTAACCGCTCTCTATCCATTTTACTCTATAACTATTTGTTTATCAGTATATTTGTATAATGGAAAAATAAATTAGTAAGTCGTCACAGTGTGTTTCAACTGCCCTTTCCCTCATACACATGAAGGGGGAAATCTGGAGGGTTGCACTGGGTGCAGCTAGAAATGACAGGAAAAAGGTTGGGAACCACTGCCCTAGAGACTGACCACACATACATATGATCTGGCCCCAAGACCCCTCCACGCAAACGCTAGGACCAAAGAGGACCAGGCAATGGCTGCTGATGACTCAGCAGATAGACCTATAGGCTCTCCCCAAACCCCGCTTCCTTGACTCACAAGGATGGTGAGGTTGCAGCGACCAAAGAAACTAACAAGTTTGAGGACACCATAAACCTGGTTCTTTCAACATACACAGTCAGAATAACCACATTCTGTGTGTGTTGTGGATGGGGCTTGTGAGGAAGACAATATAATCCTTATAAATGTCATATGAATAGTGTACGTATATATCATATAACGTGAGGGACAAATCTATCTGCTATACTCTACAAGTAAACTCGCTCTCTCTCTCTCTCTCTCTCTCTCTCTCTCTCTCTCTCTGTTTGTGTCGCATTAAATAACCCATATATCATCATAGCCTTCTCTTTATGTGTATATGGTTATGTATGACTGAAACAACTCTCTCTCTCTCTCTCTCTCTCTCTCTCTCTCTCTCTCTTTTTTATGTTTTCCCAGACTTTGTGCTTTGTTCTGATCTTTACCTTGGTATTTTCTTTGTTCAACCTACCTTCATATCATTGCTCAGTGTAGTTATGCATACACCTATGTATGCATATATTTTCTGTCGGTTTATTCATTAAGAAAACTTCAGTGTATAGCGTAATTACTCGAAGGGTAATTATATATATATATATATATATACACATATATATATATACATATATATATATATATATATATACATATTTATGCATGTACTGTATAGTATTTATATATACAATATATATATATATATATACATATGCATGTATATATATATATATATATAATGGTTCTCTAATCTCTTCAACCAGCACCACCATCGCTAATTCCTGCAGCCTCCCATTTGGGATTCAGGAATCATCAGTATTTCCTCTTTTTTTCTCGTTCATCCTAATCACGGTGTATCATTTTCTGATATACATTTGGGGATTCCCCCTTTTCCTATGGCTTGCCTTTAATGGTCAACACCCAACTCGGGGTATAGGGGATCTCTCTCTCTCTCTCTCTCTCTCTCTCTCTCTCTCTCTCTCTCTCTCTTTCAAATTTAGAAGCCTATAGAGCAACACCGTATTTAATTTGATATCCCTCATTAGAACAACAAAGAACAAGGTAAACGGGTTCAAGAATAAGTTAGACAAGATCATAAAAAACTCTCTAAATGTTGAAGCTAAATAGCTCTACCCAAGCGCAAACGGAGTCTCCCCGGATGGACTAAAAACTCTTTGAGACATCCAAAATCCTTGTAACACACACTCTCTCTCTCTCTCTCTCTCTCTCTTTTGTGGAGTAATAAGATACATCGTGCAATCATATCAGATACAGCCCAGGGAGTTGCAAACCATATGCTCCGTAACCACCAACATTCTACTAATTTCTCACTGTACAAGCCACACACTGGAACATCCGGCTTGGAGATTAACTGTCTATACCAAGGGAGTCAAACTTGTGGCCCGCGGGTCAAATGTGGCACTCAAGATGGTCTTCAGTGGCCAGCGAGGTGACCAGATTATTCCACTTTTATTATTATTATTATTATTATTATTACTTGCTAAGCTACAACCCTAGTTGGAAAAGCAGGATGCTATAAACCCAGGGGCTCCAACAGGGAAAATAGCCCAGTAAGGAAAGGAAAAAAAGGAAAAATAAAATATTTTAGGAAGAGTAACATCAAAATAAATATTGCCTATATAAACTTTAACAAAACAAGAGGAACAGAAACTAAATAGAATAGTGTGCCCGAGTGTACCCTCAAGAAAGAGAACTCTAACCCAAGACAGTGGACGACCATGGTACAGAGGCTATGACGCTACCCAAGACTAGAGAACAATGGTTTGATTTTGGAGTGTCCTCCTTGAAGGGCTGAGTTACTTTAACTGTTATAACTGAGGAAAATGTAACCAAGTTGTTAAGATGAACATAAATAATATATTTTTGGTTAACCAGGATGACCAGCAAAATAGGTTGCAATCTTCAGTCTTGGCAATAAATATTTACTAGATCCTTGATGAGCCTCGAAACCATAACGAAGTGCATAATTGGTCCTCTAAAGGATTTGAGTTTGACGCTCCTGGTCTAGATGTCTCTGCGTATCTGGTAACTGCTAGGTACGAAGTACGCAGATTGTTGTTGTTGTTGAAGATTGCCTGGCCCTTTTGGCCAGACACGGGCTCTTGCAATCTTGCAGCCCGTGGGTGTTTTGGTAGGATTTATTGGGATAGGTTTTAGGATATTGGGATAGGTTTTGGGTTGAGATGGGAAGCACGCAGGTGCCTGTACCTACGCTCGAATGTATAGCAACTGGCTGCCTTGGTCATGGATGGTGCTTCAGTTGTTCGCTTCTACATCATCACTTATCATAATTCATAACCATGTGTGCCCACTGATAGTGTAGAAAGGCCTTAAATAAAACAGATGAAGTACCAGAAGATACTGGATCGAAGGATGGCAGAAGTGTTAAAACGAATCAGCCTATTTATCCAGGATGACAGATGTGATTGGAGCATTGTATGTTCTACGGAATAGACGTGCTGTTGTTGGACATATTATGCAGAGGCAGCTAATGTTTACTGCAGATGGATTTCATCTGTAATTCAGAGTATGAAATGAATGTGACAATGGTTGAGATTTATCCTTTTTTTAACATATATTTGTGCGTGTCTGTAGTGATCTTATAAACTGATTTCAAGAAACTGAAATCATTACCAAAAATGGATAATTTCACTGCTAAAATAAGGGTTATGACAACTAAAGTTCCATTTTCAAAGTTATATTTATAAACTGCATTATCAATGATTTCCAAAAGTCTAACATTGGCTGGTTGTTAAAACCTTCTTCGCTTAAAGAGCCGGGGAAACTATAGTAATTTTTTACTTTCGGGTTGGAATTGTAACTGACTGAAAGTCTGTAATATGGCAAATCATTTCAGAGGTTTTATCATAAATCTATAATATTGTTTAAAATGCATACGTTAGCTTGTGTATACAGTATATGAATTTCCATATTTGCATTGCGTATTTCCTACACTGTTAAAAATTTGCATCGAAAGAACGGTAAATATGTGGCAACATTTATTCCAGGATTTTTACCGTTTGTAAAACGGATATATTGACGTAGAGATATTACGGTCACTAAATCGTAAAAGATCATAAAAAGTATGGTCAAATTGCGGCCACCTGTATTTTACTGAAATACGGTTGAGAACAGTATATTTATACGGAGAATTTCCGATTAAAATAACGTTTTTTTTTCTAACACTGTAGTAGCTAATGATAAAGCAAAACCGTTAAGCCGTTGACGAAAAGAATGAGGCATTAGATGTAATACAAAACTGATGTAAAATTTTGAGTGAAGCCGAGTGCGCACATTCAACTGCATAATAGCCTTTTGGGATAACAGGAAATGGAAAATCCTACCGATCCTACTATATGAATCCTTTGGTATGATTTTGTTCCATTAGTTGAGCAGAGGACGGCAAATGAAACGGGGAGTGCGCGGTCCCTAGAGTTGTAAGGTATTTACCTGCCTTTCGACGCGTGATGCTGGCTGGGTGAAAGCATTCGAGCGAACATCTATATCGGGAAACCTGATGGAATTACTTCTGCTTTCTTTGATGGAGACGCAAGCCTCGTATACTCAATACTGCAATGGATTTGGAAAGTGCGTTTCTTTCCCTTATTACTTTTTTCAATATAATTCAAAGTTCTTTCTAAATTTAGATGCATATAGTGCAACACCGTATTCATTATGATGACCCTTATACTAACATTAGAACAACAAAGAAGGATTCTACAACCTTTTGTTGATAAGGTTGTGGTGGCCGAATTGGTAACGTCCCTGACTGGTGAACGTCAGACTGGAGTTCGAGTCCTGCTAAAACTCGTTAGTTTCTTTGGTCGCTGCAATCTCACCCTCCTTGTGAACTAAGGATGGGGGGTTAGGGGGAGCCTATAGATCTATCTGCTGACTCATCAGCAGCCATTGACAGGCCCTCCTTGGTCCTAGCTTGGTTGGAGAAGGGACTTGGGTGCTGATCATATGTATATATGGTTAGTCTCTAGGGCATTGTCCTGCTTGATAGGGCAATATGACTGTCCCTTGCCTCTGTCATTCATGCACGGTCCATAAACCTTTAAATCGTGTGACGGGGGCGAATGAAAGCGTAGAGGTAGTCTCCGAGATAACGTGGGTGAAATTGAAAAATAGAGAATAGACGAAGTAATTGCTTGAGAAGAGAAAAAGGTTCCTGGAAAACCTGAATGGAAACGCAGATGGCGATGGTGGGGCTAAAGACGGAATAATGCCTTTTGATATGAATGAGAGAGTGGGAGTAAAAGCGTATGTTCATGACAAAATGGAAATGGAAAATGTATTGCCTCTATTAGAAAAAAAAAAGTTTAATTTTTAATTTTTAAAGTTTGAAGAGTGGCTGTTGATATAAAGTAAATATAGGTTTCTGTGTGTGTGTGTGTGTGAGAGAGAGAGAGAGAGAGAGAGAGAGAGAGAGAGAGATTGGTTAATTTGGAAAAGAATTCAAATAAAAAATTAGTTTATTCTTTTCAATCTTGAAGTTTGTGGATTGGCTGCTGATAAAAGGTAAATATAAGTTTGTGTGTGTGTGTGAGAGAGAGAGAGAGAGAGAGAGAGAGAGAGAGAGAGGCTAATTTTGTCTTGAAAAAAAAATTTAGATAAAAAGCAATTGCTGGAAAAGTGGCTTTGTACGTAAATGGGAAGCTTGAAGTAATATGCGCTCTGCCAACAAAGAACATCACATTAAAAGTAATGGAGACCAGGTATCCTTTTGACTGCACCATTGCAATTACTATCTTACATAGGTAAAATAGCCCAGTGGGGAAAAGAACCAAGGAAAAATAAAATAATTCAAGTACAGTAACATCAAAATATAGATATAAACAATAAAAACTTCAACAAAACAAGAGGAAGATAAATAAGATAGTGTGCCCGAGTGTACCCTCAAGCAAGAGAACCCTAACCCATGACGGTGGAAGACCATGGTACAGAGGCTATGGCATTACCCAAGAATAGAGAACAATGTTTTGATTTTGGAGTGACCTTCTCCTAGAAGAGCTGCTTATCACAGCTAAAGAGTCTCTTCTACCCTTACCAAGAGGAAAGTGGACACTGAACAATGATAGTGCAGTAACCCCTTTGTGAAGAAGAATAGTTTGGTAATCTCAAGTGTTGTCAGGTGTATGAGGACAGAGGAGAATATGTAAAGAATAGGCCAACTATTCGGTGTATGTGTAGGGAAAAGGAAAATGAACCGTAACCAGAGAGAAGAATTTATCGGTTGATTTGTGATTGGAGCAGTGTATGTTCAAGGGAATCAACGTGCTGTTGTTGGACATTCTTTTATTATTGAGGACACAGGTAAATGAGAAGCTGAAGTAATATGCACTCTGCCAACAAAGAACATCACATTAAAAGTGATAGCAGGCGTCCTTTTGACTGCACCTTTGCAATTACTATCTTGCAAAGGTCCTATTCTGAAGAAATTTCTTAATTCTTTCATTCTACCTTGTTTCGAGTATTGTTCTCCTGTCTGGTCTTCAGCTGGTGACTCTCATCTGAATTAAATGGATAAAAAAGTTGCTGCCTATTGAATTTCTTATTCCTGATCTGGATATTAATCTCTGGCGCCGTCGGTCAGTTAGTTCTTTATGCAAGTTGTATTTGACTTTTAATAATTTTGACCATCCTTTACATTCAGGTCTTCACAGACTACCATCCTGTACGTAATATAAGGTATGCAGTTAATTCAAACAGTCTTGTCTTCTCCATCACAAGGCTCAACACTACACAGTATTCTAGAAGTTTTATTCCAGCTGTAGCCAGATTGTGGAATGATGTTCCTAATTAGGCAATTGAATCGGTGGAACTTCTGAAGTTCAAACTTGCACCGAATATTTTTATGCTGAACAGGGTGACATGAGTCTC
Source organism: Palaemon carinicauda (assembly GCF_036898095.1). Taxonomy (NCBI): domain Eukaryota; kingdom Metazoa; phylum Arthropoda; class Malacostraca; order Decapoda; family Palaemonidae; genus Palaemon; species Palaemon carinicauda. The sequence goes on along the minus strand of NC_090755.1, from coordinate 18,491,504 downwards.
TCTTCATAGTTTATATTTGACAAATCTATTTCAACGTTGTTATTGATCATAAGATATCTTATATTAATTATTCATTAGTTCTCATGTAGTTTATCTATTTCCTTATTTCCTTTCATCAATGGACTATCTACCCTGTTGGAGACCTTGGGCTTGAAGCATACTTCTTTTGGAACTAATTTAGTATTGTAGTAGTAGTTATAATAATAATAATAATAATAATAATAATAATAGTAATAATAATAATAATAATAACAACAACAACAACAACAACAACAACAATAATAATAATATAAATAATAATACAGTCGTTTCCGTATTTCAAAAGGTAGCAGATTTAGCTTGTTCGCCTTACAGGTTCTTCAAATCTATTAATTGAGATCATTATCTTTGCAAGCAAAGTTTGAGAAAGGGGGTACTAAGGACGCAGGGGGGGGGGAAGAGAGGGCTATGATATTTGGGAATGGGAGGAGGGGTAGGGAGGAGTTATAGGAGGGGGGGAAGAGTTGGAGGAGGGGTGGGAGGGAGACTTGGAGGACAACGTGAACAGAGCACTAGAGGTTCATGATGTCATAGTAGTAATAGTAGAAATATTTTTATATATGGAATTAAGGAATATTCAAGAGAGAGAGAGAGAGAGAGAGAGAGAGAGAGAGAGAGAGAGAATAAAACATTCTATGTAAGAAATAAAAGCGTAATTAAAAAGCTAAGATTATCTATAGATTAACAAAAATGTATTGCATGTACCTTTGAAGAATTTCATACTTTACTAAAATGAAAAATATCACGGAGACAGGGACCAAAAGCCTCATGAAAAATAGTGAGTAATCCTTCTGAAGTGTTTATGTATGTGTATGTGTATTTGTTGGTGTAGGTGTTTGTAGGTGTATGTGTAGGTATAGGTGTGGTTGTAGGAGTAGGAGTAGGTGTAGGTGTATGTGTAGGTGTATTTGTTGGTGTAGGTGTTTGTAGCTGTATGTGTAGGTACACTGTAGGTGTGGTTGTAGGAGTAGGAGTAAGAGTAGGAGTAGGTGTAGGTGTAGGTGTAGGTGTATGTGTAGGTGTAGGTTTATTTGTTGGTGAAGGTGTATGTAGGTGTATGTGTAGGTATAGGTGTGGTTGTAGGAGTAGGAGTAGGTGTATGTATGTGTAGGGGTAGGTGTATGTATGTGTAGGGGTAGGTGTATGTAGGTGTATGTGTAGGTATAGGTGTAGGTGTAGGTGTATGTGTATGTGTAGGTGTTTGTAGGTGTATGTGTGGGTATAGGTGTGGTTGTAGGAGTAGGGTTAGGTGTATGTGTAGTTGTAAGTGTAAGTGTATATGGGAATCTCTGGGTAGCACTGAAAGGGTGAGAAAATAACGTAAAATACGACGCTGGGAACTCATTAACATTACGTGAAATTAAACTAAAAGGGAGATAATGGTTCTCGCAGGGAATAGTGGCCAACAAATAGGCGACTAGGGATATACCTTGGTCTTTTGTAGGGAGTCACACAGAGTGGAATTAGCCATTAAATTGTGAAGTTATATTCTTTAGCAAAACTAGAGACATTTTTGGAGACATCCCATTTGGAAATGGCAATATACATGTCTGAGGCATTTGTCCTGTAGTGGACTAAAAATGTCTGTATTTGTTGTTGTTGTCGCCAAGCATGCGTTCGCACGTGCGTTTGGGGTTGTGTGAGAGAATTTCAATAGTCTAGTATTTACAATTAATTAAGAGGCTAGTCATCAACATCGAAATCGAAACTGATTTTTCCTAATTAGACAAAACATTTAAAGGCTGATTTTTTCGAATCTTTTTCTTTGAAAATACCGAAATAATTGAATGCTGCATTGAAAGAGAGTACACAAAAGAGTGAAATGATTTAATGAATTAAGATTGTAATTACAAATGAGTGAAATGAATTAAAACTCTAATTAGAAAAGAGTGAAATTAATGAAAACTAATTACCAAAGAGTGAAGTTAATTAAAACTGTAATTACACAAGAGTTAAAGGAATTAAAACTCTAATTACAAAAGAGTTAAATAAAATAAAACTCTAATTATAAAAGAGTGAAATAAATCAAAACTATTTACAAAAGAATTAAATGATTTAAAACTCTATTTACAAAAGAATTAAATGATTTAAAACTCTATTTACAAAAGAATTAAATGATTTAAAACTCTATTTACAAAAGAATTAAATGATTTAAAACTCTATTTACAAAAGAATTAAATGATTTAAAACTCTAATTACAGAAGAGTAAAGTAATTCAAAACTCTAGTAAAAAGAAAAAGGAAATTAGGGATAAAAAAAAAGTGTCACCAGCCTCTGAAAGGCGTGGACAAAATACCCAGAGGTGGCTTTAAAGTCCCTTCAACCTTACTTTTAAGGCTTTTAAGTCTGTAAGCTTACTTTTAAGGCTTTTAAGTCTGTAAGCTTACTTTTACGGCTTTTAAGTCTCTGTAAGCTTATTTTTTTATACTTTACAGTCTCTTTAAGCTTGCTTTAAAAGCTTTAAAGTCTCTCGAAACTTAGTTTTAAGGTTTCAAAGTCTCTTTAAGCTTACTTTAAGGACTTTAAAGTATCTTTAAGATTACTTTTAAGGCTTTTAAGTTTCTGTAAGCTTAGTTTTAAGACTTTAAAGTCTCTTCAAGCTTACTTTTAAGGCTTTAAAGTCTCTTGAAGCTTACTTTTAAGGCTTTAAAGTCTCTTGAAGCTTACCTTTAGGGCTTTAGTCTCTTTAAGCTTACTTTCAAGGTTTCAAAGGCACTTTAAGCTTACTTTTATCCAATCAATAGATAATAAGTTTTTACGGCAAAGCGCAATAGCTATATTT
>NC_090755.1:18476183-18483683 GCF_036898095.1 Palaemon carinicauda | reverse complement strand
TAGAAATCAAGCAATAACTGCATGTACGACGTAAAACACTACAAGTAGAGGGGCACTCAGTAGAGCGAAGACCTCCGCCATGGAAGCTTGTTTCTCGACCTTTTGGACCAATTTTGGACATTTTACTCATCCGTGACCTTGACCTTTTACCTTCCAAAATTTAATAATTTCAAGCTCTTTACATAACAGTTTAAAATCCCTGCAAGTTTCATTACTTTACAATTAAAATTTTGGCCGTATTATTGATGACCAGAATTTGACCATTTGCTTTACCTTGACCTTGGACTCGACCTTGGCCTTCAACGTTAACATGTATTAATTGGAGTGGATTTTCATACACTTAAACATGAACCAAGTTTGAAGTCTCTGTGACAACGATGGCTGATTACGTGAATTGAACATTTTGCTTGACCGTGACCTTGGCCTTTGACATTCCAAAATTTAACATTTCCAGATTTTTATATAACAGTTAATCCCTGCAAGTTTCATTGCTCTAAGATTAAAATTGTGGCCAGGATGCTGTTCACAAACCAACACACGAACGGGGGAGAAAATATAACCTCCTTCCAACTTCGTTGGGGGAGGTAACACTTACATAAGCTTTGTTCATCACTCTACTTTACTAATCTCAACCATAACACCACTCAACCCCCGGCCCTTTCTCAAACTATTCCCTTCCCCTACCCTCCCCTCCAGACTCACAGCCTTATGGAAGAAACGGATATCCAAGCCCACCCACATTTCTTTTATAGAGAATTTCATCCTTATAACAGCATAACGCAAATGCTTCTAAGAAGAAAACAACAGCAAAAAGGCAGCAGTTTCTAGTCCACTGCAGGACAAAAGCCTCAGACATGTCTCATTCATGTCTGGGGTTTGGCCAGAATCATCACCACGCTGGCCAGTGAGGGTGCGGATTGGTGATGGTGCAAGACTTTTGTGTGATTGCTCACAGCAAATCAACCTAGTATTGGTGCCCCTGACTAGTACAGCTTTGCTGATAATAGCAATACACAAACCATTTCACCAGGTTAAGGTATTCCCCTCAGAAGCGGTTCCAAGAAGAATAGTTAGCCAAATCCCAATACCTTTCCTTTCAATTACTCTCATCTCCCCAAATCTCACCCAAAAAAAGAGAAGCCAATAAGTCAATATTCACTGTCTCCTCTTTCCCATCCCTCAACCGAAAGTCAATCCCATTTCCCGTTTCTTCATCATCAAAACTCCCATTTCCCGGCGAAACCAAACCACTTCACGTCTTTTCCTCCCCGCTCGCAATAAAAAAGGTTGAAAACTAGCTCGAATTATTCACGAGCGAAGTTTGAACGTCAATCGCAAAGGCAATTCTAATCCCTTCTCTTAGGCAAACATTTCTCCTAGAGTCACAGAGCCCCATGTGGCAGCATTTAACTTTGAAATTAAATTCCCTCTTCGTAAAAAAAGTTTCTCACAAGAAAGATAATAAGAAAAAGGAAAAAAAGGCGAGAGATGGAAAAATGGATAAAGGGTTGGACGCCTCAAACGACGTCAGAGTGGAATCGACTTCTGTCAGATCAGTTTTACTCATTTCCTAATCTTGGATTAATAGGAATCTATTCCCGGTTCCTGGGATTAGATCGCGGAGGGTAATAGAAGTCATCTCTCTCTCTCTCTCTCTCTCTCTCTCTCTCTCTCTCTCTCTCTCTCAATAAAAGAAATGTCCATCTTATAAGCAAAGGTTTTCTCCTAATCCTTATTGATAGCGGGAAAGGGAAAAGGCGAGGAGTCGCCTGACGTAAGTGATAGATATTAGGATGAATGGGTGGTGTAATGAATATCGTGCGAGAGAGAGAGAGAGAGAGAGAGAGAGAGAGAGAGAGAGAGAGAGAGAGAGAGAGAGATGGCTCTCATGTTATGCTGTAGACCTTTCTGTTTAATATGGATTGAGAGAGAGAGAGAGAGAGAGAGAGAGAGAGAGAGAGAGAGAGAGAGAGAGAGAGAGAGAGAGAGATGGCTCTCACGTTTTGCTGTAGACCTTTCTGTTTAATATGGAGAGAGAGAGAGAGAGAGAGAGAGAGAGAGAGAGAGAGAGAGAGAGAGAGAGATGGCTCTCACGTTTTGCTGTAGGCCTTTCTCTGTTTAATATGGAGAGAGAGAGAGAGAGAGAGAGAGAGAGGAGAGAGAGAGAGAGAGAGAGAGAGAGAGAGAGAGAGATGGCTCTCATGTTTTGCTGTAGACCTTTCTCTGTTTAATATGGATTGAGAGAGAGAGAGAGAGAGAGAGAGAGAGAGAGAGAGAGGAGAGAGAGAGAGAGAGAGAGAGAGAGAGAGAGAGAGAGAGAGGATATTGTATATTGAAATATTCCTTAATTTTGAGTGGAAAGGAAGACAGCGAGAGAATTGCTAATACGGGTGAGGCCTTGCCTTCTTAGATATAATGATGCCATATAACTCATAATCAATCAATCAATCCCTGGACTCTGTATAAGATTTAAAGGTTTCGAACTCCGTCCTACAGATCGCCAGCCAGGGACGTTTCCAATAGGCTGCTACAAACACAGATACTGTTTAATACGAAATGAGAGAGAGAGAGAGGAGAGAGAGAGAGGAGGAGAGAGAGAGAGAGAGAGAGAGAGAGAGAGAGAGAGATGGTGGGTAATGTGAAAGAGGGAGGTTTCTGTTATCTAAATGTTAAGAATTTATTGTCTGTTGGTCTTCCGGGATTTAGATTATTAAGTAGACCCACTATTATTGTTACTGTTAGTATAGAGTAGAAATATAAGACCACTGTTAAAATTCCAGGGTGGGGTCACAAAGTTAGCATAGAGGAGCTGGCGATGTTGGGACGATGGAGGAAGTAATAGAGCGGGAGGAAGAGGAAATGAGAAATTCGATGACGAAAAAACGGAGATTATTTCAAGTGCAATTACAAAACAAAAGGGAATGTCGTTTACAGGAATAAATGCGGATGGAACAGGAGATCAAGTAAATTGCGAGAGAGAAGAAGATATGGCATTTAGCCTAAAAGCGAGATGGGGTGAGCAATGAGGTGAGTTATAGCGAGTTGCTTTATAAAGTAAAACGAAAAGTAAATTTGGAAAACAGATATCAGATCATAACGATCACTATAAGGTTTAAAGGCCGCTCATGAAAGGCTGAGGCAAGGGACAGGGACATTGCCCTACGAAGAAGGACAATGTCCCAGAGACTGACCATATATTATTATTATTAACAGCTAACCTACAACCCCAGTTAGAAAAGCAGGACGCTACAAGCCCAAGGGCCCAAACGGGGAAAGGAAACAAGGAAAAATAAAATATTTCAAGAACAGTAAAAACATTGCAATAAATATTTCCTACATAAACTGTAAAAACTTTAACAAAACGAGAGGAAGATAAACTAGATATTTACCTAGAATCAGCGTCCAAGCCCCTTCTCAATCCAACGTCTTTAGCTCACAGGGATGGTGAGGTTGTAGTAACCAAAGGAACTAACGAGTTTGAGCGGGACTCAAACACCTGTCTAGCGATCACCAGACAAGGACTCTACCACATAGGCCTACACAACCAATGTTTCGAAAATACTTCGTCTTTATTAAGTGATTAATGGTTAATGTTCTAATGCGTTTTGAAATATACAATCTATGAAATAAAATTAATTAAAAGCTAATTTGTTTTGAAGTAACTTATATTTCATATAGTACATGATTTTACAGTTATAATAAATCTGAATTTCTATGATATTACAGAAACATCCTTAGGAATGTGGTAGCCTAACTGAAATGTCATTGCTTGGCGATCTGCCGGACTGGGGTTCGAGACCCGCTCAAGCTCGATAGTTTCTTTAGTGTTTACGACCTCACTATCCTTGTGAGCTAAGGATTAGGGTTTGGGGAAACCTATAAGTCTACCTGCTGAGTCATCAGTTGCCATTGCCTGGTCCTCCCTGATCCTAGCATGGATAGGGAGGGGGCTTGGGCGCTGATCATATGTACATATAGTCAGTCTCTAGGAGTGTAGGGCATTGTCACTATCCCTTACCTCTACCGTTCATGAGCTGTCTTTAAACCTTAAGGTAAACATTATAAATAGCTGTATTAATTTCACTGGTACAATGTAGCCCCATGACTTGAAATGCAATGCTTTGCAATGTAAGTTTTCCTTATCAAATCATGAAACACGCCCCAGTTATTATACCGACACCCTATAAGGGTGAGCGAGCTGGGTATATTCCTGGCATTCCATGTAACTTTTTTCTCTGGTATATTTAGCAGTATTTATACCTTATAAATGGTGCTATAAGGAGCATTTCACGGAGCGACACAGGTCCCTCCCCAGAAATAGATTTTTCCTTCGTCAAGATCCCTTTAATAGCATCAATTTTGTATGTTACTGCTTACCTTAAGTATCAACAATATTTATTTCATTAATCATACTTGGTACGATCACTCAAACTTAAAACTTAACACTTAAAAGAAACCGGGGAAGAATGGGGTTACTTTAGAGCCTAAAGTAAGTGTCGTAGTTATAAGTGACGATAAAGTTTATAGCACAATTTGAGAAAAAAAAATTCAATTTAAGTAACGATAAAGTGGGTTTTTGGAAGCTTCAGTGGCGACCGAGACAGAAAATTTTTGAAAACTTAAAGTTTTTGTGTATGTAGAATTTAACGTTTTAACTCTTCCATAAACTTTCTTAAGTGTAAATTTGGTCTTAAGAAGAACTTCAGTTTGAGAATACGAAGTTTCTCACTTTCCTTTTATAGGGAAAGTTTGGGGGAAAGTTTTCTTGTACTCGTTCTTAGCTTCACTTGTTTGATTCCCATCTCTCTCTCTCTCTCTCTCTCTCTCTCTCTCTCTCTCTCTCTCTCTCTCTCTCTCTCTAGGTTGGCCTTCTTCATTATAAATTATTTTATATTTTTTAATCTTTTCTTTCCTTAGTTAATTCTTCATTCCATCTCTTTTCTTTCATTATTTTCTCTCTTAATCCTCCCTATCAGTATTTCTTCTCCTATTATTTCTCTCTTTGTTCACATTTTCTTCCTCCAATATCATTCACTTCTTTCCATTCTATCCCTAACTACTAACCCTTATTCATTCTACATTCTCACTACTTACTTCTTTTCCTCCCCTATTTCCCCCTCACTTTCCAAGGCTCTTTCCCCTATTCTTCTCCCTATCTGCACCCTTCATCCCCTATTTTCTCTCCACATTTCCATTCGCCCCTCCTTCGCCTCCGAGAGGAGGCACAGCCAGACACGAGAGGGTAAACCCCGTGTCCCTGGAAGGATATTTCCGCTTATGAGAAAAAAAAAAAAAAAAATTGATATTACTTTGGGTAAAGCGAAGAACCATTTCAAAGTTTTTGGAAGTCTTGATCAAAGAGGCATATTTACATTTGGAGGAGCTGGTAAAAGCCTGCCTGCCTTCCATCTCCTGATGAATATTAATAAATCGTATGCCAGATGCTCCCCGTCGGCATACCGGCGGCGCGGAAAGGGAATGTTTGGAAAATTTGGAAAATGGTATATGTGATAACATACATTTGAATGATGTTCATTTAAGGCGTAAGAATGGTATGAAATGGATAATTAAGTTCAAAGTTCAAAGTTGCAGCAAATGTTTTTATTTTGAACAGGCTGATATAAGTCTTTTTATAGTTTATATATAACATATCTGTTTTGATGTTACTGTTTTTAAAATATTTTATTGTCATTTTTTTCTCATATCGTTTATTTATTTTCTTATTTCCTTTCCTCGCCGGGCTACTTTTCCCTATTGGAGCCCTTGGGCTTATAGCATCTTCCTTTTCCAACTAGGGTTGTAGCTTAGCTAATAATAATAATAATAATAATAATAATTTAGGGTTGTGGTGGCTGATGTGGTAACGTCTCTGACTGGTGAACGCCAGACTGGAGTTCAAGTCCTGCTCGAACTCGTTAGTTTGTTTGGTCGCTGCAAACTCACCATCCTGGTGAGTTAAGGATGTACGTTTTGGGAGAGCCTATAGGCCAGACTGGGGTTCGAGTCCCGCTTAAACTCGTTAGTTTTTTCGTCACTGCAACCTCACCATCCTTGTGAGCCTATAAGTCTGTCTGTTGTGTCATCAGCAGCCATTGCCTGGCACTCCTTGGTCCTAGCTTAGGTGGAAATGGGTCTTGGGCACTGATCATGTCAATACATGGTCAGTCTCTAGGGCACTCATGAGAGGCCTTTAAACCTTTACATAGAATATGTTGGAAAATGGTACATATGATAAAATACATTTTATTGATATCCATTTTGGGTGTGAGAGTACTAAAAAGGGGATAATTAAGAAAAATACGTCTCTGTTATATTCAGTTTGCAAATTAGAAGTATTGAAGCAAAAATCATTACGACAGAAAAATTGTATGAATAAAATTGATGTTTCGGCTTTGGAAATATAAAATGAATCGATATGAAAAGTTAGTTAATACATCTTTAGGTTACACTTGACAATTACAATTACGCCCCCTTTCTTCATACGTTTCCATCTGAAAACACAAAAAAAAAAAAAAAATAAATAAATAAAAAAAAATTAAAAAAAATTTCAATAGAAAAATAAGCCCTCTTTCTTTGTTTCTTTCTGAAAACACTGGAAAAATGTCATATTTTTGGGTAATATGTTTATTAAGTATAGAAAATAATGCCTTTTTGCTTTTGTTATTTACAAATACAAAAAGTTAGCAGAAAGTCTCGCATGTAAAAAAATATAAAACATTAAGTTTTCGTAGACAGACGCTATTTTTGGGCCACATCTTTATTAAGTATCGAAAATAGTGCCTTTTGTTTTTGTCACTTGCAAATAGGAAAAGTTAGCAAAAAGCCCCGGAAGAAAAAAAAGATATAAAACATTATGTCTTCGTAAACGGACGCTATTTTAACAACCTTTACGTTAACACCTGGCAAGCCACTTCTTTCCAATAAGTCAGACGGCAACCGAATGATTGATTACCAACAATAAAAGAAAATAATAAAAAAAAAATCTTCAGCAAAACTTCCCGAGACCAAAAGAATTTCTTTCGCTTTTCAGAATCTCCTGCAAAATAGACTTCACAGAGAAACTACCGAAACGACGGCGGTGATCGCCTCAACAGATTTCGAGAATTTTGCCAGACTTTGCAACATTTTTTATTTTTTATATATATTTTTCGGGGGGAAATTTTTCGATCATGATATATGTGTGGGTATCTATGCGTGTAAAAATGGTCTGGTGTAATGTTAGGAGTATATATATATATATATTTATATATATATATATATATATATATATATATATATATATATATATATATATATACATACATATATATATATATATATATATATATATATATATATATATATATTTACAGTATATATATATGTGTATATATATATATATAGGCTCTATAAATATATATATATATATATATATATATATATGCATATATATTCATATAATTACATAATATAAACATATATATATATATATATATATATACATATATATATACATATATA
>NC_090755.1:18456183-18466183 GCF_036898095.1 Palaemon carinicauda | reverse complement strand
TTATTATTATGACCTCCGCCAACGAAGTTGGGAGGAGGTTGTTTTCATCCCTGTTTGTCTATTTGTTTGTTAGTGAACATCATCCTGGCAGCAATTTTACTCATAGTGTAGTGAAACTTTCATGGATTAATTATGTTGAGACGTGGAAGTGATTCAATTTCGAAAGTCTTAGGTCAAGGGTCAAGGTCGAGCAAAATGTCAACCGAATTAACCCTAACCTTAAACCCAAGTTCGCACATGGTTGTCACACAAAATTCAAATGTGCCTTCGGTGTAAATTGATTCTGGGAAAGGCAAGCTGGTTTCAAGAAATAAGCTGCCGTGGCGGAGGGTCTGCATTCTCATAGTGCTTTTCTAGTTATTACATGATTATAAGAGCTAAAATGTTAGTATATATTTTTATTGCCTTACAGCTTTGTGTTATTGTTGATGTGTATTTTCGAAACATTACACGAGGTTTACATTACATCAGACTCACAAAAATTCCTTCAAAACTAGTTGACGAATACAAAATTGCATTGAGATAAAATATCTTATATTCCAAGGGCTAATGAAGAATGACACATGGTTGCCACATGTAAAAGTACAATAATAATAATAATAATAATAATAATAATAATAATAATAATAGCGATATGACACGGGTGTGAAAAAGAAATTAGAAGCTAGAGTGGATATGAATGTGTTGAGGTGGTGTGACCATGTGGAGAGGATGGAAAATGCCGTCTGCTGAAGGTGATGAATGCAAGAGTTAATGGAAGAAGTACAAGAGGAAGGCCAAGGGTTGGGGTGGATGGGTGGAGTAGGGAAAGCCCTAGATAACAGGAGGATAAATGTGAGAGAGGCAAAAGAGCAAGGTAAAATAGAATGAATAGCAAGCGATTGTGACGCATTTCCTATGGGACCTGCTGATACCTGTCAAGGTAACCGCTGAGGTAGCAGCGGTAGGGGAGTGACATATAAAACTTCATTTGTTGTGGATACCGGGGACGTGTGGGCTGTGGCACCCTAGCATTTCCAACCAAACTGGTTGGCAGGGAGGAATGGCGAGAAGAAAAACTCCTCTTTTATTTTATGTCGTCTACTCCCAAAATTTTGGGGTAAGTGCCGTGGTAGATAGATGACAATACAGGTTTTCAGATAAGGGGAACCAAAAGGTCCCTTGCTATGGCAAGCAGCTCTTCTAAGAGAAGGGACACTCCAAAATCAAACCATTGTTCTTTACTGTCTTCCACTGTCTTCGGTTAGAGTTTTCTTGCTTGAGGGTACACTCGGCACACTATTCTATCTTATTTCTCTCCTTCTTGTTTTGTTAAAGTTTTTAAAGGTTATATAGGAGATATTTATTTTATTGTTACTCTTAAAATATTTTATTATTCCTTGTTTCCTTTCCTCACCGGGCTATTTTTCCTGTTGGAGCCCTTGGGGTTATAGCATTCTGCTTTTCAACTAGGGTTTTTAGCTTAATAATAAGAATAATAATAATAATAATAATAAAATAGTAATAATAATAATAATAATAATAATAATAATAATAATAATAATAATAATAAAAGTCAGAGGAAAAACAAAATTAGCCAGCTTGAGAGCCATTGTTTATGAGCACAAGTGAAATTCCAATCGATGAATTTACAGTTCACAACATCTGCGCAGTGTGCTCATTAAAAGAACACGACTGAGGAGATTTCGAATGACATGCTGAGTGTAATACTTCCAGAGGACAGAGAGAACCAGCCCGTGCTTGAGGGAAAAGTTAATGACCTAAGATTTGTACAAGAGCCTCGTTATCGATAAAACGGGAGGTCAGTGGTCAGGCTGGGAGAAACGGATAAAGCTTGCCGCACACTGAGTTCCGTTCTGTGGCTTCTGGCTCAGTGTGCGCGCTGGACGTCGTTTCTGTTCTGTTCTGAGGCTTCGGTGGCTTAAGGGGCGGTTCCGTTCCGACTCAGTGTGCGACAAGCTTAAGAGACAGGCTCCCCCTCCCCATCCATCTCCTACCCCACATCTAAACCAAACTCATCAAAACACGTACACACACACACACACACACACACACACACACACACGTGCGCAACCATACGCCACATTTACAGCCTCCACTTCCAGAGGATTTAATTAATGCTTTGACGAAGACGCTGCAAAAACAAATTCAAAATCAACAGAATCTCCAACATATAAAGATAATAATGTTATTTTCTTTAATAAAATGAAATTCTAAGACTGGATAAATCCGATTTCAGTCAATTTGAATTTTTTTTTTCAATTCAACAAGGGGAAAATTTTATCTCGCAAAAATAAATCTAAAAAGTAGACAGGATTTGTAAGACTGAAAAATCAGCAAACATGTATTCATCATTTTGAAGTTATATTCATATAAGTCTTCATATGAGGTATAATTATAATTGAATTATCTAAAGAACCTTTAAAGCATATAAAAATTAGACCCAACGTCTTCCTATTTCCTGAGGATATCTATAGATTTGCAATAAATGGAAAATTTTCTTTGCCAATGCCCACATACATTTCTGTATAAATAAAAGGATGAAATTACTCTAAACAGAAAAAAACGAACAGGATGTTTTTTCCAGCTAATATTTTAAGCACAAAAATGCTTGAATGAATTAAGACTTCAACAACCCCATGAATAAATAAACCAGCAAGTAAAAAATGAGGTTAAATAAAAGAACCAAGTTACAAAAACATTATTTAAAACGAGACCATGAATAACTGTATAAGTAAACCTGCAAGAAACGAGGTTTGAATCAGCAAACCAAGCTACAAAAAAGAAAAAAATTATTTAAAACCCCATAAATAACTGCACTGTATTAGTAAACCCACGCAAGAAAAGAAGTTAAATCAGTAAACCAAGCTACAAAAAAATGATTAAAACTCATAAAATAACTGTACGTATAAGTAAACTCCGCAAATAAATGAGGTTGAATCAGCGAACCTAGCTACAAAAAAAATGATTAAAACTCATAAATAACTGTACCGTATAAGTAAACCCCGCAAAGAAATGAGGTTGAATCATCGAACCAAGTTACAAAAAAATGATTTAAAACCCATAAATAACTGTACTGTATAAGTAAACCCCGCGAGAAATGAGGTTGAATCAGCGAACCAAGCTAAAAAAAAAAAAAAAAAAAAAAAAGTTCAAATCTTTGAATAACTGGAGCCTGCTGTATAAGTAACCCCTCAAGAAACGAAGTTGAATCGGCGAACCAAGCTAAAAATAAAAATTTCAACCCCATAAATAACTGTACTGTATAAACCCCCGAAAGAAAAGAGGTTGAACAAACGAACCGAATTACATTTAAGCAAATCCAAGAGCGACTCGTATCCCTGGAAACCTTCCAGACCAGAGAGATATTGGAACCCGAGGATTAGGTGACGCAAAGTGCATCGTCCGATGGGTGACTGATTCCAATTAATTCTCTAAACGTGCAATGTGATCCCCCGATATAGTTCCCAATCCTTTGACTGTCGGTAACAACTTGGGCTTAGCTGGGCGTAGATAACCCATCTGATGCGCCTCGCCTTGGTGGCCGACGAGGACTTGTACGGGCGTTATTCGGGCGAGATATTGAGGAGAGAGAGAGAGAGAGAGAGAGAGAGAGAGAGAGAGAGAGAGAGAGAGAGAGAGAGAGCAGCGGAATTCTAGATGCCCCAGTCAAAGAGAGAGAGAGAGAGAGAGAGAGAGAGAGAGGGAGGAGAGAGAGAGAGAGAGAGAGAGAGAGAGCAGCGGAATTCTAGATGCCCCAGTCAAAGAGAGAGAGAGAGAGAGAGAGAGAGAGAGAGAGAGAGAGAGAGAGAGAGAGAGAGAGAGCAGCGGAATTCTAGATGCCCCAGTCAATGAGAGAGAGAGAGAGAGAGAGAGAGAGAGAGAGAGAGAGAGGAGAGAGAGAGAGAGAGAGAGAGCAGCGGAATTCTAGATGCCCCAGTCAATTTTAGTGAGTTACCAGACAAAAGCCTCTGTACCGTGGTCTTCCACTGTCTTGGGTTAGAGTTCTCTTGCTTATGGTATAATCGGGCACACTATTCCATCTTATTTCTCTTCCTCTTGTTGTGTTAAAGTTTTCATAGTTTATTATATAGGAGATATTTATTTTTCTTTGTTTCCTTTCCTCAATAAGCTATTTTCCCTTTTGGAGCCCCTGGGCTTATAGCATCCTGCTTTTCCTACTAGGGTTGTAGCTTAGCAAGTAATAATAATAATAATAATAATAATAATAATAATAGTGTCCAGGGATGAGGAACATCTTTAAAATTATGTAATATTTTGAAATAAAACTTCCCATAATGATTCAAAGTATCTCTAACTCCATTGCTACACTGCATTCGAGGCAACAAAAGATACAATGAAGTCAGAATATGAAAAGGCTTTAATACAATCTTCCACTGAAGTTTTAATTGCAGACCATACAAGCAGTGTAAGGGGAACCCCCTCTTAACTTTCACTAACTTTAAAACTTCCTTCGTATGTAAATTAACGTTCGTTCTTTTTTTTCATAAGACGAAGACTCTATATCATCTTGGGAATTTCCTCATCGAAAACAGTAGCATTGTCTCTATCATTATCATTTACTTGCTAAGCTACAACCCTAGTTGGAAAAGCAGGATGCTATAAGCCCAAGGGCTCCAACAGAGAAAAATAGCCCATTGAGGAAAGGAAAGAAGGAAAAATTACAAGAGAAGTTAAGAACAATAATAACATTAAAATAAATCTTTCATATGCAGTATAAACTATAAAAACTAAAATAACAAGAGGATAAAAACTTTAAAATAACAAGAGGAAGAGAAACAAGATAGAATAGTGTGCCCGAGTGTACCTCAAGAAATGGATCTCTACCCCAAGACTATGGAAGACTATGGTACAGAGGCTATGGCCCCTACCCAAGACTAGAGAACAAGAGTTTGATTTTGGAGTATCCCCCTAGAAGAGCTGCTTACCATAGCCAGAGTCTCTTCTACTCATACCAAGAAGAAAGTAGCCACTGAACAATTACAATGTACTGGTTAACCTCTTGGGAGAAGATGATTTTTTTTTTTTTGTAATTTCAGTGTTGTCAAGTGTATGAGGAAAGAGTAGAAAGTGTAAAGAATATGCCAGATTATCCTGTGCATGTGTCGACAAAGAGGAAATGAGCCGTAACCACGATACGAAGGAGAAGATGATAGTGTTATTGATCTCTCATTGCAGGTTTAAGGTTTAAAGGGACAGTGACATTGCCCTACCGAGCAGGACATTGCAGAGACTGACCATATATACATATGATCAGCGCCCAAGACCCCTCTCCACCCAAGCTAGGACCAAGGATAGCCAGGCAATGGCTGCTGATGACTCAGCAGATAGACCTATAGCCTCCCCCAAACTCACTATCCTTAGCTCACAAGGATGGTGAGGTTGCAGCGACCAAAGAAACTAACGAGTTAGAGCGGGACTCGAACCAGTCTAACGTTCACCAATTAAGGACATTATCACATCGGCCACCACAATACTGATAAAAATCCTTTACAAAACAATTGTCACATAAAATGTATTACCTAATGATGTTATTTAACTTTTATTGCATTTGTTATTTCATATGTTATTCAAATATTATTCTTTATAATATATTTAATGAATTAACGTTTGTTTACGTTAGGATGTTAGTTCCATTCATTTCCTAGATTGGATCTTAAGTTTAATTACTTCATAACTATTCTGATAACTTTGAAACATGTTTACAGCAGTTTTCACAGTGAAAAGAAGGAAAACGCACTTCGATAATGATAGCGCGAAAGAATCTACACGTGCAAGCAAGTAAGAGGCTAGAATGCAAAAAGGAGAGAGAGAGAGAGAGAGAGAGAGGAGAGAGAGAGAGAGAGAGAGAAAGAGTAACAAAAATGGATTAAATACAATAAATGAAAGGATGGAGGAAGAAAATATAAGCAAAGTTATATCGGTTTGGACTGAAAAGAAAATGGGAAGAAAGTGAGAGGCTAGAATGCTAAAAGGAGAGAGAGAGAGAGAGAGAGAGAGAGAGAGAGAGAGAGAGAGAGAGAGAGAGAGAGAGAGAGAGCATTAAATACATTAAATAGAAGAAAGGAGAAAATATAAGCAAAACTAAATCGGTTTGGGACTGGAAAGAAAATGGGAAGAAGGAAAAGAGAAATAAGAAATGAAGAAAACTGACCTTGTCTATCAGACGTAACAAAAGAGATGGTTGTAACAGAGTGAATGGAATGAGGAGGAAGGACACAAGGGAAAGATAAATAGATGGCCAGAAAAAAAAAAAAGGAAACGAACAAAGTTGAATAGGAAGTATGGAATTAGGAACAATGGCGAACTAAGGCACTCGAGGCATATACACACATATCAGTGAGCTCTCCTCTTTTAATTCCATACTTTCATACATCTATTCAATTTTCGTGTTGAATAACGTATACTGTACACCTAATACACGAGTGTACACATACTGTACACTCGTCATCCGTAAGGATTATATCTCCCCTATTCATAGTGTGACACTTGAAATTTCTAAACTCGGGTAAATGTGAAAGGAGGAGCATCTCTCTCTCTCTCTCTCTCTCTCTCTCCTCTCTCTCTCTCTCTCTCTCTCTCTCTAAACAGTAAGTCTCTCCTCTCATATAAAAGATGGTTGTACGTTCATATAGTAAAGCGACTTCAAGTAACTATGAAAGTTTTCTATTCGTATATGTACTGAAGGAGGCTTATCCCCCCCCCCCCCCATCCCTGAGACAACTTCCCATCCGTGCCACGCTCTACGCGTAAAATTTCTCCGGTAACCTTCTCCATAGGCCTACTCACGGTCCAGATATACATATAGACCTTGGGCCTACTTAAATCTACTCTCACAGGAGACGTCATTCTGTTGAGATAATATTCCTCTTTCCATTTTATACGCTTATACCGTTAATTTATTTCATGTGTATCTATTCATCCCATACTATCTGCCAATTCCTATATCCCCTATACCTTTTTACTTATTGCGTTAACGGGGGTAGGGGGTTCTGTGGGGGGTGGGGGGGGTTGTTGGGGGGGTGGGGGGGTTGTGGGGGGGGTGGGGTGAAGGAAGGCCCTGAGGGTAAGCAAGGGAAGACTCAAGTGTTTGCCAGTATCGACGCCTTTGAATAGAAAGGAGCTCTGGCCCGACCACAAGTAGAAGACCCTTGCATAAAGCAGATGCTTATGAGAGCTTGGGCCGAAAGAGAGAGAGAGAGAGAGAGAGAGAGAGAGAGAGAGAGAGAGAGAGAGAGAGAGAGGTAAGAATTCCCATTACACAGTACCACTTACCTTCGAATTTCCTAGAGAGAGAGGGAGCGGTAAGAATTCCCATTACATAATGCCCCATTTCCTTCAAATTCCTAGAGAGAGAGAGAGAGTATAGAATTCCCATCACACAGTACCCCTTAGTTTCGAATTCCCAGAGAGAGAGAGAGAGAGAGAGAGAGAGAGAGAGAGAGAGAGAGAGAGAGAGATCCCCCATCACACAATGCCCCCAATTACCCCCATGCCCTCAAATTCCCGGAAAGAGAGAGAAAGGGGATGTTAGCGAGAGAGAGAGAGGGAGAGAGAGAGAGGGGGGTAAGAATCCCCATCACACGATACACCCATGCTTTCGAATTCCCGGAAAGAGAGAGAGGGGGGAGGGGGTGTTCAGAATTCTCGTCACAGTATCCCTTTGCCTTCGAATTCCCATCACACACCTCCCCTTACCTTCCAATTCCTAAAGAGAGAGAGAGAGAGAGAGAGAGAGAGAGAGAGAGAGAGAGAGAGAGAGAGAGAGAATCCCATCACACAATACCCCCAATTAACCCCATGCCCTCAAATACCCGGAAAGAGAGAGAAAGGGGGTGTTCAGAATTCCCATCAAACACCTCCCCCTTACCTTCAAATTCCCAGAGAGAGAGAGAGAGAGAGAGAGAGAGAGAGAGAGAGAGAGAGAGAGAGAGAATTCCCATCACAAAATGCCCCCTTACCTTTAAATTCCGAGAGAGAGAGAGAGAGAGAGAGAGAGAGAGAGAGAGAGAGAGGAGAGAGAGAGAGAGAGAGAGAGAGGTAAGAATCCCCATCACACGATACACCCATGCTTTCGAATTCCCGGAAAGAGAGAGAGAGGGGGGAGGGGGTGTCAGAATTCTCGTCACAGTATCCCTTTGCCTTCGAATTCCCATCACACACCTCCCCTTACCTTCAAATTCCCACAGAGAGAGAGAGAGAGAGAGAGAGAGAGAGAGGAGAGAGAGAGAGAGAGAGAGAGAGAGAGAGAGAGAATTCCCATCACAAAATGCCCCCTTACCTTTAAATTCCGAGAGAGAGAGAGAGAGAGAGAGAGAGAGAGAGGAGAGAGAGAGAGAGAGAGAGAGAGGTAAGAATCCCCATCACACGATACACCCATGCTTTCGAATTCCCGGAAAGAGAGAGAGAGGGGGGAGGGGGTGTTCAGAATTCTCGTCACAGTATCCCTTTGCCTTCGAATTCCCATCACACACCTCCCCTTACCTTCAAATTCCCACAGAGAGAGAGAGAGAGAGAGAGAGAGAGAGAGAGAGAGAGAGAGAGAGAGAGAGAGAGAGAGAGAATTCCCATCACAAAATGCCCCCTTACCTTTAAATTCCGAGAGAGAGAGAGAGAGAGAGAGAGAGAGAGAGAGAGAGAGAGAGAGAGAGAGAGAGAGAGAGAGAGAGAGAGGTAAGAATCCCCATCACACGATACACCCATGCTTTCGAATTCCCGGAAAGAGAGAGAGAGAGAGGGGAGGGGGTGTTCCGAATTCTCGTCACAGTATCCCTTTGCCTTCGAATTCCCATCACACACCTCCCCTTACCTTCAAATTCCCACAGAGAGAGAGAGAGAGAGAGAGAGAGAGAGAGAGAGAGAGAGAGAATCCCCATCACACAATATCCCCATTTAACCCCATGCCCTCAAATACCCGGAAAGAGAGAGAAAGGGGGTGTTCAGAATTCCCATCAAACACCCTCCCCCTTACCTTCAAATTCCCAGAGAAAGAGAGAGATGGAGGGGTAAGGATTCCCATTACACAATACCCCTTTACCTTCAAATTCCAGTGAGATAGAGAAGGGGGGGGGGTAAGAATTCCCATCACACAATACCCCCCTTACCTTCGAATTCCCATTCAAGAGACATCTCTTAGACAAGAGGCCGTAACGGAGGAGGAAATTGCGTAATATTAGATGAGAAAAAATAAAGACATTTTGGGGGATGTCGTTGAGTGTCGAGGGTTTATGGTGATTACGGGAACCAGACAAAGGGTCGTTCAAGGGTAAATGAAATCTGTTTTTGAGTGTATTCGTATATATAAATACTTGTATTAATGACCTTCCAATGAGGTTTTCTTGTAATATTAAGATCGGGAAAAGTATATATATATTTTTTTCTCAAATATGAAAGTTCTATAAAGAAAATGTGTATTCATTTATTGAAATTTATTTTTTTTCAAATATGAAAGTTCTATACAGAAAATTAGTATTCATTTATTGAAATTAAGTAATATTTAAGCACAGAATGTTCCTTTTCACATTTGCTGTAGGTTTCATTACCAAAAGTTACATTAATCGAGAATTGAAAGAGAACATTTTTCAGTTTTTCAAGGTGTAAAACATTTCAAAATGCTTAGAGTATTTAAAAATGCTACTAAAAAGTCTACTTGAGAGAGAGAGAGAGAGAGAGTGAGAGAGAGAGAGAGAGAGAGAGGAGAGAGAGAGAGAGAGAGAGAGAGAGAGAGAGAGAATTCTTCCTTACAAAAAAAAAAGAATCTATACAACTTTTGCAATCATTCAACCCAAAGGAAATCACTTACGCAACTATCGCAGATATAAAGATAATTCAGATAATATTACCATCAGCAGGAGAGAGAGAGAGAGAGAGAGAGAGAGAGAGAGAGAGAGAGAGAGAGAGAGAGAGAGAGTGTGTGTTCATGGGTGACAATGATTTACAACGAGATGGAATAAAACGAAATGTTAATAAAACGAATCAA
>NC_090755.1:18426483-18453983 GCF_036898095.1 Palaemon carinicauda | reverse complement strand
GAAATGTTTCATATTTGCAATTAAACTAAATAGATTCTTTTGTTGGAAAATTAAAATAAAATTGTCTTAATCTTTCAAAAATGAAATTTTGAAAAACTATCTCTCATTTTATTTCATGAAAATACGGTAAATAAAATTCTTTTCTATTCTTTTGTTGAAAATTAATCAAATATATCCAGCAAATCATCCACTAGACATTCTTCATTTTCCTCATTTTTTTTCATTTTTGTAGATTGATGAGTCAAAATTTAGCATGGACCTTTTCGGTTCAAATCCTGTACAGCATTTACCATTTAATTCCAAACTGGTCTTTATCCTTAATATTGAGGTTAAGAGATCTAGGCCCATTCGATTTCTCAACTTGGTTTTTACGCTTGTTACTCTAGAGAAAACCCTTTCTACTAGAGCATTACTTATGGGGAGGCTGTACACTTTTAATGCAAACTCCGATATATCTTTTAAAATAAAGTCACACCAATTGCCTTTGTCCAAAACTGATTTCCTGAAGTTGGGATGTCTCCATCACAAATGTTATTCCAGTCTAAGTTCAACAAAGTTCGCCATTGACCTTCAATATCTGCTATTTCAAAGCGATCAGCTAGTTCTAAAGGTAGTTCAGAGAAAGGTGGCCGTGTGTGGCTTAAACAGACAGTTGGTGAAAGGTTTTTTATTTTCTTTAAGGTCTCCATGTTTTCAGGAAGACGAGAAAGTAGTTCCTTACATGCTCTTAAAAGGAATTTGTGGCATCTTGATTTTACATCGTGCAATTCTTGCTCTGAAATTAAATTGGCTGGTTTCTTACTGGATACGAGGGAGGTGAATTCATAACCAAAATCAACATTTTTTAAAGGGAGAAATATGGACGACATATTCAGATCAACTTCAAGCTTAACATAATTTGAAAGTAAAACTCTTCTCAGCATCACCAATGTAAAACACTCTAGCTCTCTGAGTAGGCTTCAATGATCTGCTTCTTCTCTTTGAAAAAGCAAGTTTATCCTCTCGAAATCATTTAGAATAGGTCTTAGAAATGTCAAGTAGAGTTCATTTTTATGGTCAGAGTACATAGAGTAGAGTTCTCTAAATACATATTTATCACATGAAGAAGCTGCAAACTGAAAGTGAGTTTTCAGTGCATCCCACTGATCAAGAACTCTCTTTACACTGTTGCTTCTGGCTAGCCACCGGGTGCCAGATAAAGGTATTAAATTGCAGAGGATCCTTCCCATCATGAATCAGCTTATAAATTTTCATATAATCCTCTCTTCTCAACGCCGATCTGTGAAACCAGTTATATGTTTCTCTAAGTATATAATCAATACAAGATGGCATTTCTTCTGATGCGTGAGAACAAGCTAAATGAAGTGAATGACAGGTACACTTTAAAAGAATGAGATTAGGAATATCTTTTTTCATAAGCATATACACAGAATGGTGACATCCACAAAGATTTTGAGCACCATCTGTCGCTATTGCAAAGCATTTATTCAAATCCACACCGATTTCTTGAAAATAATCCTTTATGTGCTGATGTAAAGCTTCTGCTGTGGTACTTGTCACTGGGATTAGTCTTAGGAACTGAGACACTATCTTGTTGTGTAATGAACTGTAATAGCGAACACAAACACACAAATGTTTTATGCAAGCAATATCTGTTGATTCATCTATGATTAATGAAAATGCAGAATCTTTTATGTCTGCAACTATTTCTTTTAAGAGTACTGGGGACAGAACCTTCTTTATTATGGCGGTGCATTTCGTTCTATGTAATCTCATATTCTCAGAGCTTGAGGAACAAGGCATATCCTTCTTCAGAATATCACATAAATGATCAATTGATCTAATTGATGAATGACACGCAATATAAGCTGAAAGCTGTAATTCAAGTCGGGTAACTTTGTCTCCTGTGAAATAGTCCATAGTTTTCAAATTTTGTTTGGAAGATATTTTTGATATGTTTTGTTTATGCTTTACAGAATCACTATGTTTCTTCAAATCAGCTTTGTGGGCCCTTAGTTCGCTTTTGCATAGCTTGCAGTAAGCTTTATTTGCATCACCTTTAACTTCTTCGATCCATTTTTCAAAAATGAGGTCTTTTAACCATGAATGTTGAAAACCCTTGTTATATTTTGCCCACTTCCCCATTTTGTTCGCACTCTTATCTATGTTATTGTCACCACTAGGCGTAACCATCGAAATCTCAACTGAAACTGATGATTTGACTCCAGTGTTGACTTGCCGTACAGAGTTGCCGTTAGAGAATTTTTTCGATATCTTCATTACCCAAATAACCCTTTTTCACCAATATATTGTGGAAAAAATCCATAAAATATAAATCTTCAAATACAAGATTTAAGGTTTTATTAAAATTTCATGGTAAAAATCCCACAAAATAGGAAAAATTCTCCCATAAAGATGCTGAAAATTCCGCAACCGGCAACACTAGAAAACTTGCAACCGTCACACAAAACGTTACTCAAGATGAAGCTGTAGAATACATGTACCATACAAGTTCGATATACGTGCTGATGAACAAACATTGAAGCATAGAGGTTGATATAATTAGAGATTTACATAGTTAAAACGGATTTTGAGCGAAGCGAAAACTCTATTTTTGGGTGAGATAGCCATGGCGTCCTGATGGAAGGTTCCTTTTTGGTAGCTTCCTTGGGTATATCACTACTAAATATTCCCAGAGAATTTAACCACAGGTTATCACAGAATTCTAACTTCTGGAGCGAGTATCCTAAAGGTTTCCCTTTTAAGACATCGTATATCAACAGGGGACGCCATGGCTATCTCATCCAAAAATAGATTTTTCGCTTCGCTCAAAATCCGTTTTTTGGGCTCAAGCCATGGCGTCCTGATGGAAGAATACCAGAGAATTAATGTATCGTGGTAGATTTTCCCCTATTGAGTAAGTGCCAAGGGCTTTGAACAGGGTAGCATAGTAATCTTAATAAAAGAACCGTAGGGAAGAGACCTTCCTGCCCCCCTGGCAGTGAAGTTCTCACGGGCCATGCCGAGATCAAAGCGGGCATCGAAGGGCTATTCACCCTGCTAGAAGAACCTGAAGAACTTGGAGACAAGACTGAATGGTTGGCATTCATATAGGAACATTCTCAAAGCCAGACGAGTGGTGGTTAGGCACTGTATGTAGAGGAGAATTGTCTTGTCTCTAAGGTATGAAGAGTAAGTATTCGTATTGGAATATTACATTGCATAGGTGA
Organism: Palaemon carinicauda; assembly: GCF_036898095.1. Lineage (NCBI taxonomy): Eukaryota > Metazoa > Arthropoda > Malacostraca > Decapoda > Palaemonidae > Palaemon > Palaemon carinicauda. The sequence goes on along the minus strand of NC_090755.1, from coordinate 18,450,753 downwards.
ATATATAATAAGGGTTGAGACCTTAGTATCTTCATTAACCATAAGAGGAAGGGGATAATAAAACTATGACAGACATGTATTTCATAGGATAAGTAGGAGCGGATTGAGACGCACAAGTAATAAAATAAGAATTTTATTTCACAATTGCAGAAAATTTAAATGAATTGCAATAATATGTAAAGTTAATTTACAACAATTTATAATGTACATAGTAATAAAGACTTGCTCTTGAATCTGAAAGGGAATTTCAAATTTATTAGTAGGCACTCGTTCTCGAGGAACGTCAGTCTTTAAATAAAACACATCATGCTCTAGGCATGCGGCACTCGTGTGACGACTATGACATTTCACCTGGGATAAGAACAGTTATAAGAAAGCACTAAGTGTTTTCGACATCACTACGTATCGCTCGAGGGTCAACATAGGCACCCGAAGAGTTAGTCCCAAGTAACTCGCTGTTCTATGCAGAGTTAGGTGCAGGTTTCATAACACTACCTGCGGCTACCACAAAATGTTTGACTCCGTGCACTTGTTTCGCGTAATGTTTGAAGAAAACACGCGAGGACTTCCAGCCTGTGAAACTCTTAAGGCTTTCGAAGTCCATACTCTGAAAGAAATTCAGAGACGATGCAACTTTTCTAGGATCGTGACCGGCGGGTGTACTGTCAGGATCCGCTCTGCGAATGAAGTAGGTGATTTTCGCTCTTAGTTGTTTCAGTGACAGGTCGCTGCCCGATGTTTCTCCTTTGAAGAGTTGGCCTCCACCAAAGTCCGAAGTTCTGCGAAGATAGACCTTGAGGCTCTCTACTGGGCATAGAGAGGCATCTTCCTTCAGGGGGCATATTCTCCAAGGGCCCCATCTTTTGGTGGGTAATTCGTTTTTGGCGAGAAACGTCGGATCCGGGAAGAGGGTAAGGTCTCCTGAATCAGTAAACAGGATATGACCCTCTTCTCTTGATAATGCCACTATTTCGCTGACTCGGGCTCCTGAAGCAAGAGCAAAGAGAAATATAACTTTCTGAGTCAGATCCTTGAGAGGGCATAAATCATTATCCAAGTTGGAGGCGAAATGGAGCACCTTGTCCAATGACCAGGAGATCGGTTTCGGTGGGGGTGCTGGGCGTAGACGAGCGCATGCTTTCGGCAGTTTATTGAAGATGTCGCTGGACAGATCAATTTGGAAGGCATACAACAGTGGTCTAGTCAAGGCCGATTTGCAAGTAGAAATCGTATTGGCTGCCAAGCCTTGTCCATGAAGGTGAATAAAGAACGACATGCAAAAATCAATGGTGATTTCCGTAGGATTTTTTGCCTTGACGAATGAGACCCATTTTCTCCAAGATGATTCGTATTGCCGTCTTGTGGATTCGGTCTTGTATTCCTCGAGGAAGTCTAGACTTTTCTTCGAGATCCCAAACCTCTTCTTCGCGGCTAGGGAGAGAAAATCATGAGATGAAGGTCCTTGATTTTCGATGATGAAGCGAAGACAGTCGACTTCTGTACTTGCTGGGAGAGAGCTGGGCCCGGGAGAGGGATCAGCGTGGGCTGCAGCTCCAGGACCAGGGGGTACCAGTTGCTCCGGGGCCACTTGGGAGCCACTAGGGCCGCTGTCCCTTTGAAGGTTCTCAGCTTGGAGAGGACTTTCAGCAGAAGGTTGGTGGGAGGGAACAGGTAGATCTTGGACCATCTGTTCCAGTCCAGGGACATGGCGTCCACTGCCTCTGCCTTGGGGTCCTCGTACTGGGCCACATATCGAGGAAGTTGATTGTTGTCGCTCGTTGCGAAGAGATCGATCTGAAGTTCCGGGACTTGGTGAGAGATGAAGGAGAATGATCTTGCGTCTAGAGACCATTCCGACTCTATCGGGCTTGTCCGAGATAGAGCGTCCGCCGTCACGTTGCGGAATCCTTGTAGGTGAACTGCAGATAGGTGCCACTTCTTCCTCTCTGCCAGACGGAAGATTGTTAGAAGCACATGATTTATCTGGGGCGATCTTGAGCCTTGGCGATTGAGACATCGAACTACCACCGAGTTGTCTAGGGTTAGACGAATATGGATCGAGGGAGGCGGGGAGAGTTTCTTCAGTGTTAGAAGGACCGCCATGGCCTCCAAGATGTTGATGTGAAACGTCTTGAATAGTGGAGACCACGTGCCTTGAGCCTGTTTTTGGTGGGAGTGACCTCCCCAACCCTCCAGCGAAGCGTCCGTGTGGATGTTGAGTGATGGAGGTGGGTGTTGAAGAGGGATGGACCTTTTCAGGGCCTTTGCTTCCGACCACGGCTTGAGGAGAAGTCGAAGTCTGTTTGGGAGCCGTCTCTTGAGGTCTCTTCGAGCGATGGATGCAGAACGTCTCCAGACTCCCGCGCCATCCTTTAGCTGTGCACGAAGCACTGGGTTTGTCACTGAGGCGAACTGTAGAGAGCCTAGAACTCGTTCCTGCTGGCGTCTTGAGATCTGCTTGGATTTCAGTAGTCGCTTGACAGACCCTGCTATTTCCTTCCTTTTCTTCTGGGGGATGGAAAGGCGGTGTGACTGAAGGTTCCACTGGATTCCTAACCATTGGAACTTCTGAGCTGGAGAGAGGCGAGATTTCTTCGCGTTTATCTTGAATCCCAGGTGTTCTAGGTACTGGGTGACTTTGCTGCAGGATTTTAAACAATCCTCGGCCGATGGAGCCCAGACTAGCCAATCGTCGAGGTAGGCCATCACCTGGACGTCTCGGAGGCGGAGCTGTTGTACTATGGCGTCCGCCAACTTTGTGAAGATCCGAGGGGCCACGTTGAGGCCGAAGGGCATGGCCCTGAAGGCGTAGCTTTTCCTTTGGAGTCTAAATCCTAGGTAGGAGGAAGCGTGATGGTTCATTGGAACGTGCCAGTAGGCATCCGCCAGGTCTAGGGAGACCGTGTAAGAACCTCGAGGCAGAAGGGTCCTTATCTGTTGAAGAGTCAAGATCTTGAACTTGTCGTTTGCTATGAACTTGTTGAGGGGGGACAAGTCCAGAATGACTCTGAGTTTGTCGGAGTCTTTCTTGGGGACGCAAAACAGTCTCCCTTGGAACCTGGTGGACTTTACCCTCCTTATCACCTTCTTGTTCAAGAGATCTAGGACATATTCTTCCAGAAGGGGGGTTGATCGTTGGAAGAATTGCTGGGAGGTTGGGGGTGGTTGAGTCCAACTCCAGCCTAGACCTTTCTTGACGATGCTGTGTGCCCAGGGATCGAAGGTCCAACGATCCTGGAATTGGCGGAGTCTTCCTCCCACCGGAAGCACTTCATTGCTTCTGGTGTCCCGAGGGCTTACTGCCTCGGCCGCTAGCTCCCCTTCCTCCTCTGCCTCTGGAGGGACGGCGAGATGTGTCTCTGCTTGCACCCCTGTTTGAGCCTCTACCTTTGGGACGAAAGGTAGTTGTCCGCTGTTCAAAGGCAGGGGTGAAAACCGGTGACTGGGACAAAACCGGTTGGGTGACCAACTGAAAGGTCTGTTGTGGCTGAGCGGCCACTTGGGGAGTAGCGGGTCCCGGAAACTGCCGTCGCTGTTGACGTTGCTGGGGATTTTACTTGGAGGATTTCCTCTTAGGTTGAGGGCCATCGTCCTGAGAGTATTTCCTCTTTTTTGACATGCCCCACTTGTTGAGAAGGTTCCTATTCTCAGTGGCAGCCTTGTCAGTGATCTCTTTCACAAGATCAGAGGGGAAGAGGTGTTTACCCCAGATGTTGGAGGAAATCAGCCTCCGGGGTTCGTGTTTCACAGTGGCACTTGAGAACACGAATTCTCGATAGGCTCTCCGAGCCTTCATGAAGTGGTACAAGTCCTTCACCAGAGTCGCCATGTGCGATTTGTCGAGTACCATGTAGTGGTCGGGGGCTCTGGTGTCACCAGCCATGACATCAAGTTGTACCTGGAGGTACATGGATGCTGCGAGCCTTTCCTTCGTGTCTTGTTCCCGACGAAGGAGATGGTCATTGAGTTTCGGGAGGTCCTCGTTAAACTGACGTCCGGCTACGTCAAGATCTAACTTTCCCACCACGAAGGTATGCTGGATATCCTTCCAGTGTCGAGCGTCGGGGGGAGTTACCATGGAGAAGGGTCTGCACTCCTCCAGTGCAGGGCAGGGTTTCCCTTCTTCCACAGCCTTGTGGCACGCAGCGAAGGCCTTTTCCGTGAAGGGAAGGACTGCGTCGTCGGGTGCGACGTAAGTAGGGTGCTTCTTGCTCAGGGCCGGAAGCTTAGAGCAGGTAAAACCCCTACTTTTGAACGCGGTGGCTAGCATAGCCTGAGCCTTCGAGAGATCGAACACTATCACCTCCTTGGGTTCGGTCTCCCTCTTAATGAGAGAATGCCTTGATGAAGTCATTGAGCTTCAGCACGGCATTTCATTCCCGTGCTGAATCTTGGTGACGGGCAAGAGGGCTCTCGAACTTCGGGAAATTGCTCCCCCAGTTCGAATCTAAATTTCTCTCTTTTACCTTTTTCTTTTTCTCAATATTACTTCGACCTTATCCTAATTTCACAAACTTTCTTTAGTCTTGCTTTCCAAACTCTGAGAAAAATTTCCCTCATTATGTGTATATATTATGTACATATATATTTATTTATTTTTTTTTTCTTTTCTCCTATGGCTTGGATGTTTTTACATCCATTGTAGCCCTGGCGGGGATGTTCATACATCCTTTATTGCTGCCTGCTTTGATGAGTGGGAGGAGGTATCACGGTTGGGAGGTGTTTGCATTCAAAGCTATATGTGAGAGTATTGGATGATTTCAGCCATCCCGAAGATGGTTTGGACCTTTTTGGCGGAACTATTCTCAAGTGTTGGGTCTTCGGAATCCAGGGGGATCCAATGCTTGGGGTAGGACTCTCGGCTTTTGGCCGGAAGCCCGTCATTATAGATATGGGGAGGATGATTCCATAATTTCTTGGTCTCAGTCCTAACAGGCGGGTTCAGCTTACACCTGTGCCTCTATATCTGTTTTGATGCTATCCTTCGGGTAGGGTATGGAGTGGACCATCTGGGAAGTATACTCTCATTGTGCCGATAGTGGAGAGTGCAAATTTCCTTTCAGACGCGTGATGGCCTAACATTCTCGAGCAGGTACATCAAACTAACTCTTTTCCCTCTCTTTAGTATAATGGATTCTTTAAGGAACGAACCCCCATCCCCTGGATACGCTGACTCTCCCCCGGCACTGTTGACGACCTCTGCTAATGTGATAAGGGATAGCTCTGTTGATGACCTCAGAACGGGAAAGGACCATTCTACTGATATTTCTAAATCGAGTAATTTGGGTAACACGAGGAAACTTCGAATCCTCCATGTTACACAAATTTCAATAGAAACAAATTATGATGATCTATGTAAAGCATTTGAATGCTATGGATGCATAAAAGAAATAAGGATGAAACTTGAAGCTGAAACTTGGGATTCATGGATATCTTATAGTAGTTATGACGAAGCATTTAGTGCAATAAGTAATTTGAATAATATTAAAATTATTAACTTGAATGTCGCGGCTGCTCTCTGCGATAAGGTACCAAAAGATATGTGTACAGGCCTGCCGATTGGTTGGAAAAAGGCGCAGATTTAGTCATGCCCTCCCAGAGAAATCCAAAACCACCGATGTGGCTTATAGCTGAATCAAAGGGGGTTACAGGTAATTATTTTAAAATATGCAAATTGATTCAGAAAAAAGTAGGAACTATTGCACCAGGCGATATATCTCGTTTCGGAAAAAATAGTTTCCTTATCCATGCCAAATCCAGTACACAGTCGGTAATATTGTCCAATATGAAAATAAATAATGATGACATTAAGTTAGATGTCAAACCCCACCTAAATTTTAGCTACGGAAGGGGCGTAGTTTTTAACAGAGATCTATATGATTTTACAGAGGAGGAGATACTGGCCATGTGTCCATTAAATGTTTGGAAAGTTCATAAAGTCCCAGGTACATCAATGATAATCCTTACGTTCCAGGATGCTGATGTACCTTTTCATATTATTATCGAGAACGAAAGGATTAAAGTAAGACCCTTCAAGCAGAAGCCATTGCAATGCTTTAATTGTTTTAAATTTGGGCACCCGTCCAAAGTTTGCAAAAATGAGAAGATGTGTGGTATTTGCTCCAAATCTTACCATGGAGAGTGTGCACTTGGAGCCAGGTGTTTAAATTGCAGCTCGAATCACAATCCACAGACAAGATCTGCGAGCTATATAAGTTGGAGGAAGCTGCCCTCAACAAATCAAACTTAGCACACATAAGTGTGACCCATGCCAAAAGACTAATAAATAAATCAAATACATATGCTAAGGCATTAAAGTCAAACCAACCTAGCACTGCCAATAGCTCAAAAAAAAAAGTATACTATCTGACAAAATGTCAAATAACGAGGTAACCATATCACCTCCTGAGGCTTTACCACGGTGTATTAACACTAGGTCATTGCCCATTGCTGTACAGCCTTCAGCCGCCATTACAAAAAGTAATACAAACCTCTTTCAGGCCATGTCCTTGCCTGATCTGATGGAGGTTCCACTTAAGACTAACTTACCTGATGCACCTGTTGTGGGAAAGGTGCAAAAACCTCGAATCCCATCATCTATTAATCGCAAAAGAGAGAGACCTCCATCTCTCTCTCCACCCTCCATTAGAAACGTTAAGGTTATGACATCAAATAAATTTGATGTTTTGTCTGTTGATGTTTCTAATGAACCAGAAGATGTACTGAATAAATCAGAAATTCAAGTTGAGATCCACCTCAACAAATAGATAAAAAGAATACAAAGAAAATCACCAACGTTAAACCCAACATAACAAGACCACCTCTGAAGAAACCTACTGGTAATAATGTTACATTAAAAACTGCTAAGGATGTCTTCCAGAAATAATCCATAGTTTTCTCCTCCATTTTGCAATGGAACTGTCAGGGTTTGAGGGCGAAATATGAAGAACTTAAGCTCCTAATTCATGAGCATTCCCCCATAATTGTATGTCTACAGGAAAGTATGCTTGATTCTAACACTCCTAGTCCTCGAGAGTATGTTAGCTATAGAACACCATATAATCAACAAGCAGGGAGCCATGGGGGAAGCCTCGTGTACATTCGTCGAGATGTTCCCCAAATACCCATGTCTATACGTACAACCCTGCAGGCAGTAGTTGTACAAATTGATATAGGGAGAAAATATACAATATGCTCTCTGTACTTACCTCCAAATGATAATATTTTATATGATGATTTAGCAGAGGTCATTCAACAACTCCCTCAACCTTTTCTCTTACTGGGAGATATGAATGGTAGACATCCTTTATGGGGTGATGTTTTGGCCAACACAAGGGGCAATATTATCTCATCAATTGTGGAGAATGAGGATGTGGGACTCCTTAATACAGGAGAGCCCACACACTTCCATGTTCAGACAGGTACTTTGTCATGCATTGACCTTTCAATTGCAAGCTCTAACTGCCTTCTTGATTTTGATTGGAGGATACTAGATGATTGGCATACTAGTGATCATGCACCAATCATTATAAACACCAACAAGGGTCCGCCTTTGCAAAGATCGCCACGTTGGAATCTAGACAAGGCAGACTGGGTTAAATTTTCCGAGCTAAGTGAAATCGAAGGGAGAGCAGAACAGTTTGAAAGTGTTGATGATGCCATAGACCTACTGAATGGAGCTCTTCATACAGCAGGAGTCAATTCAATTCCCAAAACAACAGGGTTATTCAAACGACGACCAGTCCCGTGGTGGTCTTCAGAACTAACTGCACTCCACAGAGCCACAAGAAGATCTCTAACACGATTGCGTAGACGCAGAACTGATGAGAATTTAACTATGTACAAGAAATGTAGAGCACAGTTCCGTCGTGCCATGAAAGAAGCAAGGCGCCAGTCATGGATGTCTTTTGTTTCCTCTATTAACAGTAGAACACCACCATCTTCTGTGTGGAGGAAAGTAAAAAAGATAGCTGGCAAATTCACCCCCAACCCACCACCAGTGTTGAAGGTGAATGGCCAGTATGTAACTGAAGCAAATGAAGTTAGCAATGCCCTGGCTAATCATTTTTCAAATGTATCCAGCAAATGTGAAGGAGCCCCTGGTCACCAGTATAGGAGCATTGAAGAAAAGAAAATTTTAAATTTTGCAACAAGAAGGGAAGAGTCGTATAATTTTCCTTTCACTGAAAGAGAATTTGATTCTGCACTTGCTCATTGCAACGATACAGCCCCTGGACCCGATGGAATTCCATATGCAATGATTAAACATGTACATTTTAATACAAAGCTATTTATTTTAAGCATTATTAATAGAATATGGCATGATCATAGCTACCCAAGTGTTTGGGAACTAGCCATTATTTTAGCCTTTTTAAAACCCGGTAAAGACAAGTTTTTAGCAGCAAACTATCGTCCTATTGCATTGACATCTTGTTTATGTAAAATCATGGAGAAGATGGTCAATGCAAGGCTGATATGGTACCTTGAAAAGAAAGGTATTTTATCACCGATTCAATGTGGATTCCGAAAAATGCACTCAACGACTGATGTGTTGATACGACTTGAGTCTTCTATTTGTGAAGCCTTTGCTTCCAAACAGCACCATGTTACAGTATTTTTTGACCTTGAAAAGGCCTATGATACCACATGGAGATATGGTATTCTTAAAACCATTCATGAATTGGGATTGAGAAGAGAGCTGCCACTATTTATTCAGGCATTTCTTTCACGTAGAGTTTTTCAAGTGAGAGTGGGGGAAACTCTATCAGAGAGTAAGTGCCAGGAAGGAGGAGTTCCTCAGGGTAGTGTGCTGAGTGTAACCCTTTTTGCACTAGCAATTAATGGGATATCCTCAGCCATTCCCCAGGATGTTCTCTCAACACTATTTGTGGATGATCTCTCAATATCATTTGCTGGCACTAGAATGGCAATGGTTGAGAGAAAAATCCAACTCTCTATTGATAAAATTATCCAGTGGGCTGACATGAATGGATCTAAGTTCTCGACAAGTAAAACTACCATTGTCCATTTTTGTCGTATCCGGGGAGTACATCCAGACCCGGATATATACATTAAAGGTCAACGGATACCATGTATATCAGAAACCAAATTTTTAGGTTTGATATTTGACTGTAGACTTACATGGGTTTCTCACCTAAAAGCGCTAAAAGCTAAATGTGTTGAAGCTCTGAATATCTTAAAAGTATTGTCCCATACATCATGGGGGGCAGACCGCAATACTATTTTAAAATTATACAAGGCCTTGATTTTTTCCAAAATTAGTTATGGTTGCGAGGTATATTCTTCAGCCACCCCAAGCCGGTTAAAAATATTAGACTAGATACATCATGCAGGTATTAGATTATCTACTGGAGCTTTTAAAACCTCGCCTATCCCAAGTCTCCTTGTTGATGCTGGAGAGTTACCTCTAGACCTTTACCGAATGTCTTCCATTCTTCGGTATTGGTTTAGATTGCAAAGACTCCCTAGCTCTCTAGCCTTTCAGACTGCAAGCCTTGTAAGACACGCATCATACTTTGAGTTGCACCCAAAATCTCCTCAACCTTATGGCTTTCGGGTAAAACGATTATTAAGTAGTCTGGATATAATTAGAAATAAGGTACTTCCATTCAAGGTATCATCAACGCCTCCATGGAAGTTACCAGAGATATCTTTTTGTAAATATTTTATTGGAGATAAGAAGAATATGTCAGACCTAGAAGCCAGGTCTCTTTTTAATGAACATGTTAAAGAACATAGAGGATCAACTTTTATCTATACTGATGGCTCCAAATCTGATGCTGGCGTTGGATTTGGAGTACATAGTAATGGTTTTAATTGTAGAGGTGCACTTCCTCTGACCGCTTCCATATTTACTGCCGAACTGTATGGCATATTAACCGCTATTGAGAAAATAGCGTTGGAGGAGTGTAATTTTACAATTTTTAGTGATGCAAGGAGTGTCCTTCAAGCTATGGAAGTTTTTAATTCTAATAACCCTCTAGTTTTAAAGATTTTAGAATAGCTTTTCCTTATTGGACGGAGAGGTATAACAGTTCAATTTTGTTGGGTTCCAGCACATGTAGGTGTGTCTGGGAATGAGAAGGCAGATTCACTGGCTAAGGAGGCTGCATCCGAGTTGCTGCCAAGAAGGTATCCCATTCCCTGTAATGATTTCTTACCTGACATCAAGAAATTGGTTTGCAATAAATGGCAACAGCAATGGGATAGTCAAGATGGCAATAAAATGCGAGAGATAACAAATGACATATCTCCTTGGAGGTATAATATGATGCCCCGAAAATGGGAGACGTCTCTTTGTCGTCTCCGTATTGGTCACACTCGGTTGACACACGAGTTTCTGCTGAAGGGCCAACACCAACCGTATTGTGACAACTGTTTGGTACCTCTAACAGTAAGGCATTTGTTGACCGAATGCCCCAATTATAACAACTTGCGGAATAGATATTTGTTTGAGGCTCGAGGTGAGGGTGGCAGGTTCATCCTTGCCAAGATTTTTGGAAATGATATGTCCTACCATGCAAGTTGCATTTTTAGATTTCTTTCAGAAGCAGGTCTTCTGAAAAATATTTAACTTTTATGACATTCAATTTTTATGATTTTAATTGAATACTCTTTAATTTTTTATTTGTCTTCATTTTTTATTTTTGTATACATAAATTAAATGTTACCAGCGTCAATGACCTGAGATGTCAGGATGCCTGAAAACTTTAAATCATTCATTCATTGGGTTCGGTCTCCTCTTAAAAGGCAGGTTCAGAACGAAGCCGGACGTAACAATCCGGGTAGGCTTCAAAGTTCGGGAAGAACTCCACTTCTTCCAGGGGGACCGTGCCGATCTTATCGCTGACAAAGATCCTGCTGGTCGCGATAACCATATGCTCGGCATACCTCCAGGGGTTGGCATGTGAGCATGCAGGGAGGTCCTTAACCGAGATCTTCTTCGGTTCTTTGGACCCTCCCATAGCCCTGATGAACTCGTAAGTCACTTGAAGCTTCTGTTCCATAAGGGCTTCTATCATACGGAACATCTCTTGGGCGGATGGGATGGGATCCGGGGTTGCGGAGGTAGACGGGAGAGACACTTCCGTCGGTGTAGGAGTAGGGGCGGTGATGGAAGGCGGAGCGACCTCCTGCTCCGACTCGGTGTATTCCACCTGGTCCTCTTCATCTTCCGCGCCTTGGGCCATGAGGGTCTTCTCCGTGTCCTCCGAAATATCCGACATATGTTCATCGTTTTCGGAATCCAGGCGACACTCGTGCATGGACTGGGCCATGACTACGTCGGGTTCCACCGTGATCTGGACGGTGGGGATCTGATCTTTGGGGGCCACAGAATCATGGGAGGCCTTTGGGAACAATAAGGCCCTCATATCTTCAGTGGCAAGGTACGGTCCAGTGGCGTTCTTCTGGAAGCCACGCACCCACTTGCGTAGCTTATCCCGAGAAGCGTCCCTGATCTCCGCTGAGGGAGGGTTATGAAATGCATCGACCAGGCGATCCTGGCAGACCGTACAGTTCTGCGGGTCCCAGAACTTGAGATCCCCTTTCTTGTTGGCACAAGGGGCGTGGGTCCTACACGCCGTATGCCCATAGAAGTGCGGGCGCTTCACTGCACAGAAGCCGTGGTCACGCTTCATCTGCTCCTCCTGTAAAAGAAAGAGAACATGAGTATGGGGGGGGTCATAAGAATGACTCTTAAACTAAAGTTAAATATTAATTATTAATTTTAACTTGACAATAGGTGTGATGCACAGAGGATGGGCTGAGAGAGGGAGATAGGTACATACTCAGTGTATCTCGCCCGGCTGGTTACCGTAACCTTCATCCATGGACAATCCGCTGTGACCGAAGGCACAGGATAGAATTCAACATAGAATGCCCGTAGGGCAGTGGGAATTCTATTGGAAATTGTCAAGGATATAAGGCTAGGACTGAGGCCACTCAGATTCTAGAATTGGGAACTAGAAGATCCCATGGGGTAACGGTTTCCGGCAACCAGCCGTGCTAAGATACACACAGCATGCTGGAAATCTGTGATATGCAAGAAGACAGCATGGTTACTAATAGAACGGTAATAAAATACCGATCCATTTACGTAAACAAGTCATCTGGTTGCAGTGTAGGGCTATCAACATCAGATGATAGCTAGTAGAAGGGGGTGCAAGTCGTCTTGACGCCTCCGGAAGGTTCCGGCAGACCGCCGGCACGCCGGAGGCCGCTCCAGCAGAGTTTCTGGCATTAGGGAAGACAATTTAGAAGTCAAGAGCAATACCAGGGTGGCGGCCGCCGGCACCGCGGCGGCTCCGGCAGCCGTAGGTAGCCGGCTTGGTGACAGGGACAAGGGTGGTTATAGCAGAACCGGACTGCCGGCAGTGGATGCCGGCACTCCGGGGGCCGGCCGGTGGACGGACGACCAAAGCTATGAGGAAGGAGGGAAGGCCATCGGCTGGAAGCCGGCGGCAGGCGGCAGTCCCCCGGCACACGGAGGACTGGCGGCCCAGAGGGTAAGGGATAAGTCACCAAGGTAGGAGGTGGGTATCGCCGACAGTGGAGGCGGCAAGGGACCGGCACCAGGATAGTGAAAGAGACAGAAGGAGGGATGTAGGGGTCCGGCCACGGACCCCAAGACATCCCACCTGAGTGGGTGTACCCATGATAGAGACTAGCCCTATCACCCAGAAGCAGGGGCCGCAGTGGACCGGGAGCTAAGGTAGCCCAAGGGAGGGCTAGGGAACACCCAAGAGGGGGGGGGACCCCTGCAGACAGAACGCATCCAGTGGCTAACCCCATAGGACACTATGAAGGGTATATGTACCAGAGCGGACTGCACATAGGAGCTCAAGGTAGCCCTAACACTCCACCCTAAGGAGGAGTTGTAGGATAGGGGACAGATGTGTATAGACTAACCTAAGTATAGGCTAGGCCATACAAGAGATAGGTGGGGAGGGGAGAAGAGAAGGGTCTTCTGTGGAGGAGGTTCTGTACCAGAGCGGCCACCAAGGAAGGGAGGACACTCCCTAGCCTAAGGTAAGGCAGCCTGTCTGAAAACGGTGCATGGGTATCGTTTCAGCAAGGTACACAACTAACCCCTCCAAAACCTAACCTAGAGCAGGGATGTTACATCCTGAACTAGGAAGGATGGAAGACGTATCGCTATTGCAGGGATGGTCGTAGACCTAACCCCAGCAATAGAGGAAGGACTAGTCGTTCCTCATTCTCGGACGCAACCCTAAGGGGGAATCATTCCCTTAGGGAGGACAGAGAAGCGATATAATACTCTGATATGAGCTTGATCCCCTTACGTGGTAGGGGGAGCAAGGCTACACAGAGGGGATGCCCTAAGGCAGGGGATGAAGGAAGCATATAGGGGTCCTACATGTAGGTTAGGTTAGAAAGAGACACTATCTAACCTGTCCCTTATATGGTCCTTGAAGGCGAAAACACTTGCATCACAGTCATAAGTATTGTAAAATAATGCCACTATCTTCATAATTAACCTAGGATCACTGATAAATATCATGCATGAACACTGATATAGGCGCTCTGGCCTAGGGGCTATAGTAGCCAACTGGTATGGGGTCAGTCGATGACCGATAAAAAAGCGTCAAAACACGATATAAAAGTTCCTAGCTATGAAGACTAAATAACTAATAGTATCGATTAGTTAAAGAGGCCGGAAAAAACGCTGTTGAGGCTAACTAAATAAGGCATGCAAACAACAGCGACGTCTTAAAATGGCGGGTCCGGTCGAGGCACAGCTCTGCCACAATACATCAAATATCTCGAAAAGTAAAATTTACTTTACGGTCAGAGCTTATTTAAACAATACTGGAACCTTGTACTCAACTTTCCAGAAGAAGGCGAGGCCGAAGGTAGCGACATGACGAAGATGCAGGTTGATGAAAAAGCGTAAGGGAAAATCCGTCTAGCAAGGCAAGCTACTAGCAGAAGGATGGAGACGGACGTGACGTCATTTAGCAATGGCGCCCGTTTGTTTACGTCTCGAGTACCAAAAGTAGCCACGAACGAGATTAGCTGTGGAACGGCTCCCAGCTATTCTCCGCCCCTACACACCGAAGTGTTAACTCTGTTTGGGGTGTAGATAGCTATGTGGCGCGTTAATACATGCGTCCCCTGTTGATATACGATGTCTTAAAAGGGAAACCTTTAGGATACTCGCTCCAGAAGTTAGAATTCTGTGATAACCTGTGGTTAAATTCTCTGGGAATATTTAGTAGTGATATACTCAAGGAAGCTACCAAAAAGGAACCTTCCATCAGGACGCCATGGCTTGAGCCCAAAAAAATATATATAATCCTTGTAACAGACAAATAAAAATAAGCTTTTGCTTATTTGCAGTTAAACTAAATAAAAAATCTATATAAATAAAAAGTAGCCCAAATGTAGCCCAATTAAAACCACTAGTAGCCCAAAAAGTAGTAAGTAGCAAGTTGTGAAATTTGGTCGCAAGAAGCTGTAAAAAGTAGCCCAATTTGCGATAAGTAGCCCAATCTGGCAACACTGATTCAAGGTCATATTTCAATCTGAGAGTCCTCTTGGTTACCTGCAAGGTCATGCGTCATATTTCAAGGTCCTTTTGAAAGTGACTGTGATGAGTGTACAGACGAAACTCTGCGGATGAAGCGATTTCCTGGTTAGGTTCGCGATTGTTATTGAAAGGAACAAATATTGTCGGAGCTTATTTGATTATTCGTCTCTTACGTGAGATTCAAAGGAATAGAATATTAAAAGCATAAGGTTGAAATAACAAATGAGTTGAATTTACGCGAGAGATATGTTTGATGACTATCTTTGATTTTCATTGACAATATATGATTGAATGTTGATAAATTTGTCATGTTGTGATGAATGAGACTGTCTCTCTCTCTCTCTCTCTCTCTCTCTCTCTCTCTCTCTCTCTCTCTCTCTCTCTCTCTCTCTCTCTCTCTCACTATACAATCATTATTGATTTGTGTAGATGAAGACGCTGAATAACCTCCCTGGTCCCAGCCCGTGGCAGTATCACCCAAATCTTCCCTCCTTTTCCCTGTCTGTCCCAGAGATGTCAGTCCTCCTAAAGCGGGGCAATGTAGGCATTACTTAAGGTTTTTTGCAGTGTATCTTTCTCCCACCTTTTAGGCCTCTAAAATCAATAGGTACAGAACGGAAAAAATGACCAACACTGCTATTAAAACGTGTTCTTTGGTTTTTATACGACGGTCTATTGGGTGTTCGGAAATTGAAGGTAACAGAACTTTTGGAGACGAGAAGAAAGAATGGACTCGCCCAAAGAGAAATCGAAAATGAGAGAGAGAGAGAGAGAGAGAGAGAGAGAGAGAGAGAGAGAGCTTTCTCGAATTTGGTGTTCAAGGACATGTTCGTATCTGACTGATCTCTTGGGTCATCCTCAAGGTCAAAGTGAGACTATTCAGATTTAGAGAAACTCGAGAAAGTGAATTAGTTTTGCAGAGTCTTTCACCAAATCAGGAATAAACGAGAAACCAAATTATGCCTTTTTGTATCATGTTATTAAAGTTTTCCTGAAATTTTGCTAATTTTTTTGATCGAAAATTTCTAGAATGGTATTGAAAGGATATTTTCCTACATCCTTACCTCTTAGGAGGCCAATGCCGTCAGTGCACCTCCCGCTTTTCACCGTAGTCATTACATAATGGTCTTTTAATGTTTTTACGGCCTATAGCTGCACGCGCATCTCTTCTTTCTACTTTACTCTCATTTCAACTTCTCTCCTTCCTTCCGTCCTGCTGTCCAACCTCTTCAACTTTGTTACGTAATAAGAGCGGTTTCCCATGCTGCTACTCTGTATAGAAGGAATGTCCTTACCCATCCATAGCTTCTCTCTCTCTCTCGTTCTAATATTGTATATATATATATATATATATATATATATATATATATATATATATATATATATATATATATATATATATATATATATATATATAATATATATATATATATATATATATATATATATATATATATATATATATATATATAATGTTTGTTTATATATTATTGGTAATTAATTTCGTCTTTCCCTGGGACACGAAGAATGGAATCTGCCAGAGAGAGAGAGAGAGAGAGAGAGAGAGAGAGAGAGAGAGAGAGATTTGTAGTTCTGAGGTTATATTTGGAAAATTCCTTTGATAAGACGTAACGTCTTGGCTTTTGGAGAATTATTAACGATTATACCAGATCCTTTAGTTTTTTTAAACTATATGATTGATAATTTATTAGTGTATGTAGCCTATATATCTGCATAAATGGGTGTATATGCACAGTATGTACTTGTATGAATGTAATCCAATGCAGGGACTTTTACTTTAATACAAGAAAATGTGGTTCTTCCGTTTTTGTGAAGAGCGTCGAGAAGAAAATGTAACTTTATTTGAGGATAGACTCGTATAGAAAACTAAAGGAAGTGAAAATAGCATTAATTTTTAGAAAATATCGTTTTCTTATAACTCGTGAATTAAATATCAGGATTTTTCGTTCAATGTCTGTTGAATTGAATATCGGAATTTTTCGTTCATTAATCTCAAATATAGACACCTCAAATAATATTTTAGAATATCCCGAATCTTTGAGGACTAGCCATAATAGTCAGTTGTTATTTTCTTGCCCGTTATTTCAAAGATAAGTCCATTTGGTATATAGCTTCAATTCACAAATATTCATAAATAGGCAATTAACTACTATCAATTACCATAGTTCCTCATTGAAGGATCTATGAAGCATCAGCTAAATATCAAGTATCTTATGAAACTAGAGATGATGCCAAAAGCCAAATTTCTCAGGTGGGATTAGTCCCGCCCATACTCTTCCAGCGGTGCACTGTAGGCATTATTTGGATTTTTTTGCAGCGTTCTTTCGGTCGTAGTTGCACTCACTTTTTAGCCTTCTGCTATATCTGCTTCTGCTTCTTTTCCTACATCATACTTTCCAACTGCTGTTAAGGAATGTGGTAGGCTATCAGAAACGTCCCTGCCTGGCTATCTGTTAGACGGGGGTTCGAGACCCACCTCAAGCTCGATATGTTCTTTTGTGTAGCCTCACCATCCTTGGGGCATTTGGGGGAGCCTACAGGTCTACCTGCTGAGTCATCAGCAGTTATTGCCTTGCTCTACCTGGTCTAAGCTTGATAGACAGGAGTTTGGGCACTGATCATATGGGTATATGGTTATCTCTAGGACCAGTGTCACTGCCCCTTGCCTCTGCCATTCAAGATTGAGCCTTAAACTTTTCCCTTGTACTCCAACTGCGTAGTATTCCCCATGTTGTGCCTGAGTGCAGAATGGGCTCCCAGACCCCACTGGCTGCTATATAGGTCATATCCTCAATTCTAATTCAAAGAGGTCAAGAATCGAAAATTTATATTTTGTTTTGTGTTAGTAAGATAAAGCTACTGTATTTTGGAATTGGAACAAAGGTTGAATAATTACTAAGCTACTGTATTTTGGAATTGGAACAAAGGTTGAATAATTACTCATTGGGAGCAAACTGTGAAAGCCAATTTGTAGCTAAGTTATTTATTCCTAAACTGTAATCGTTAATCATCATCATCATATACCAAAGGCACTTTCCCCAATTTTGGGGGGTAGCCGACATCAACAATGAAACAAAACAAAAAAGGGGACCTCTACTCTCTACGTTCTTTCAGCCTAACCAGGGACTCAGTCGAGTTCAGCTGGTACTGCTAGGGTGCCACAGCCCAACCTCCCACATTATCCACCACAGATGAAGCTTCATAATGCTGAATCCCCTACTGCTGCTACCTCCGCGGTCATCTAAGGCACCGGAGGAAGCAACAGGTGTATTTACCCAATATCTGTTCTCCCACTTTTTCTTGAAAGAGGCCCAAATGTTTTTGTTTTTTTTTTTTCTGCTCGTCTATGCAAGTCTGGAAACTCCTTTCATTTTTCGTAGACAGGAAGAGACGGTCCCTAAATGTCGAAGAGAAACCTAGTGTTAGAGGAGAGATCGGGTGAAAGGGAGAAGCAGAACAGGTGAGAGTAGAAAGATTAGACGAGCCTTTCTTAAATCCTAGATTCAAGGTCATATCTGGATCTGAAAGTCCTCTTGGGTCACCTTTAAGGTTATTTTGGAGATTTTTTTGCCTTTTGGTTGAAATTGAGAGTATTTTAGAGCTGTAGAAATTATGGGAAAGTTATTTCGAATTCGAATTCTGAATGGTTGTACTTTTTTGTTTTTTATTGCGAAAGGATGTATTTAAAAGGGAATTTCAGAGAATACAAAGTTCCGTCTATCCTGTGATAAGCAAATAATGTAGTATTTACTTAGATTACGATTGCTGAGAGAGAGAGAGAGAGGAGAGAGAGAGGGAGGAGAGAGAGAGAGAGAGAGAGGAGGAGAGAGAGAGAGAGAGAGAGAGAGCTTTAGAATTGATATGATAAATAAAGTTACATCTGGACTCGTAATGAATGGGTCACTATCATTGTTTTATATATTTTATTCAGAGAGAGAGAGAGAGAGGAGAGAGAGAGAGAGAGAGAGAGAGAGAGATGCTAAATATTAGGTGTTTCTGTTAAGTTTGGTGGTGATAAGAATTCCATAAACAATGGAGGAAATTACTTCATGGCAAAATATTTACTGAAAATTTGTCTCCGATAAGTTCTAGGTGATCTTGAGTAATCACTGGTTTTTGTTTGGTTTTATTGGCACATTGTTAACGGTTCTCTGCCTTTTTTGCTTTTCTTCCTTTGATTTAAAGTCGTATATTGAATCGTGTCGCTTATATTCTGCGCATGCGCAGGTCTTTTTCTTCTCTGATACGAGGAGGAAGTCCATATTCGGCTGAAAGAGAAAATCAAAAGAGAGAGAGGAGAGAGGAGGAGGATGAGGAGGAGATGAGAGAGAGAGAGAGAGAGAGAGAGAGAGAGAGAGAGAGAGAGTGAAAGGGAGAAGCTGGATGGGAGAGAGTGAGCGATCCATTATAGTTTCACACAATCTAAAATTCAAGGTCATATTTGAATCTGAAACTCCATTTGGTTACCTGCAAGGTTATGCGTTATATTTCAAGGTCCTTTTTAAAGTGACTTTATGATGATGTACAGACGAAACTCAGCGGATGAAGCGATTTCTTGATTAGGTTCGCGATTGTTATTGAAAGGAACAAATATTGTCGGAGCTTATTTGATTATTTGTCTCCAAGGTGAGATTTAAAGGAATAGAATATTAAAAGCTCAAGGGATGAAATAACAAATGAGTTTAATTTCATATTTATAATTCATCATTATTATACAGTCGACGTTATATAATATTCTATTTCATGATATCTATTACAAAATTTCTTACGTGAAAGATATGTTTAATTATTACCTTTGATTTTCATTGACAATATATGATTGAATGTTGATAAATTTGTCATGTGTTGATGAATGAGACTGTCCTTTTTAACTCTCTCTCACCTCATTATACAATCATTATTGATTCTTGTAGAGAAGGACGCTGAATAACCTCCCTGGTCCCACCCCGTGGCAGTATCACCCAAATCTTTCCTCCTCCTTTTCCCTATCTGTCCCAGTGATGTCAGTACAGTACTCCTCAAGCGGAGGGGTTGTAGTCATTATTTATGGTTTTTTTTTTTTTTTTTTTTTTTTTTTGCTTTGTATCTTCCACTCGCCTTTTAGCTCTCTAAAATCAGTAAATACAAAACGGGAAAAATTACCGCAACAACACTACTAGTAAAACATCTTTGGTTTTTATACGACGTTTTATTGGGTGTTCGGAAATCAAGGGTGACAGAACTTTTGGAGACGAGAAGAAAGAATGGACTCGCCCAAAGATAATTCGAAATTGGAGAGAGAGAGAGGAGAGAGAGAGAGAGAGAGAGAGAGAGAGAGAGAGAGAGAGAGAGAGAGAGAGAATTTGCCTTCTCGCAATAAGTGTTCAAGGCCGTATCCGTATCTGAATGGCCTCTTGGGTCATCCTCAAGGTCACGTGTTGTATTTCATGGTTCAAGTGACACTATTCAGATTTAGAGAAACTCGAGAAAGTGAATTAGTTTTGCCGAGTCTTTCACCAAATCAGGAATAAACGAGGAACCAAATTATGCTTTTTTTATATGTTATGAAAGTTTTCCTGAAATTTTGCTAATCTTACTTTTGATGGAAAATTTCTTGAATGATATTAAAAGAATTTCCTACATCCTTCTATCCTTGGAGGCCAATGCCGTCAGTAACCGCCCGCTTTTCACAGAAGTAGTTATGTAAGGGTCTTTTTATTCTTTGTTCCATTTCAGCTTCTTTCCTTCCTTCCATCTTGCTGTCCAGCCTCTTTAACTTTATTGTGCAATAAGGGTGGTATTTCCTACTTCTGCTCTGCATAGAAATGGCCTACCCATCCATATAGTGTCTCTCTCTCTCTCTCTCTCTCTCTCTCTCTCTCTCTCTCTCGTGTGTGTATATATATATATATATATATATTAATATATTATATATGTATATATATGTATACATATATATATGTATATGTGTGTATATATGTATATATATATGTATATATATATATATATATATATAACACATGAGAGAGAGAGAGAGAGAGAGAGAGATATGTATAATATATATGTATATATATATGTATATATATATGTATAATATATATATATATATATATACATGAGAGAGAGAGAGAGAGAGAGAGAGAGAGAGAGAGAGAGGGGCAGTTGCCTTTCCAAAATCATGTGATTTAAGGTCAAATTCGAAACTTGGGTTACCTTGAAGGTCACATGTTAGATTTCAAGGTTTAATTAAGTGACAGTAATCATAGCTGGAGAAACTCACGAAAGTGATGTCCCTGTTTTCTCAAACTTTCATTGAAAGAAAGTCTCCTAGAAATATAAAAATCTCTGGGTTTAATCCTCATGGATGAATAACCCTTACAATCTCTCTCTCTCTCTCTCTCTCTCTCTCTCTCTCTCTCTCTCTCAATATTCGTAGTTTATAGGTTATATTTAGAAAATCTTTTGATAATACTTACGCTTTGGCTTACGAAAATTTTTAAAGATTATACCACATCCTTTAGATCCTTTATTTTTTTGCAACTTAATCATAATTTAATATTAGTGTATATAGCTTATATATCTGCATAAATGGATGTGTATATGCACAGTATGTACACTTATGTATGTAATACAATGCAAGAAAATGTGGTTTGTCAGTTTTCGTGAAGAGGGTCGAGAAGAAAACGTAAATTTATTTATGGAAAGGATCTAATAGAAAACGGAAGGAAGTAAAAAAAGCATTAAATTAAGTAAACTTCCCCTTTTATATCTCTTGAATTAAATATCAGAATTTTTTGTTCATTAATCTCGATTTTTATGGAAACATTGACCTCTCAAATTATATTTTAGAATACCTAGGATGTTTGATGACAAACCATAGTCTGGTGTTATTTTCTTGCCTATTATTTCAAGGATAGAATTTTTATAAGATTATGATCATTATTTTTTATCGTTAACCGTGATTTAATATTCAATTTATCAAAGTCCATTTGGTATATAGCTTCTATAAACAAATATTCACAAATAGACAACTGACTAGTATCATTTACTATAGTTCCTCATTGAAGGCTCTATGAAGCATCAGCAAAATATCAAGTATCTTATGAAACTTAGAGATGAGACCAAAAGTTCAATTTCTAAAGTGGGATTATTGTCGTCCATACTCTTCGAGCGGTGCACTGTAGGCATTATTTGAAATTTTTTGCTGCGTTCTTTCGGTCGTAGTTGCACTCACTTTTTATCTTTCTGCTATATCTGCTGCTTTTCCTGCATCATACTTCAACCAACCAGTGTTGGGATTGTGGTAGCCTATTGGTAACATCCCAACCTGGTGATATGTTGGACGGGGGTTCGAGACCCACCTGAAGCTTGATATGTTCTTGTCTGTAGCCTCGCAATCCTTGGGGCATTTGGGGTAGCTTACCGGTCTACCTGCTGAGTCATCCGCAGTTATTTCCTTGCCCTACCTGGTCTAAGCCGATGGATAGGTACATGACACTGATCATATGTACAGTATATATGATCAGTCTCTAAGGGTATTGTCACTTTCCCTTGCCTCTGATATTCAAATGTGAGCTTTAAACTTTTCCCTTATACTCCAACTGCTTAGTATTCCCCATGTTGTGCCCGAGTGCGGAATGGGCTCCCAAGCTCCATTGCCGCTATATAGGTCATATCCTCAATTCTAATTCAGAGAGGCCAAGAATCCAAATTTAGATTTTGACAATAATTGACGTTTCGTTTTAGTAAGATTTAGAAACTAAGATTAGATATTTTGAAAGTGCAACAAAGGTTTAAATGATTAGCCATTGGAGGTAAAATATGAAAGCCAATGTGTAGCTAAGCTCTTAATCCTTAACTGTAATCGTTAATATTCATGAATGAACTTTCGTTTGTGTATTACCCGATATCTGTTCTCACACTTTTTCTTGAAAGAGGCCCAAATGTGTTTTTTCTTCTTCTCATCTTTAAATATTTGTTCATTTTTGTTCTCTCGTGCTCGTCTATGCAAGTCTGGATACTCTTTTCATTTTTCGTAGACAGGAAGAGAGAAGTCCAAAAACGTCGAGGAGAAATCTAGTGTGAGAGGAGAGATCGGGTGAAAGGGAGGAGCAGAACAGGAGAGAGTAGAAAGATTGGATGAGCCTTAATTAAATCCTAGATTCAAGGTCATATCTGGATCTGAAAGTTCTCTTGGGTCACCTTTAAGGTTATGTTGGAGATTTCTATGTCTTTTAGTCAAAAGTGAGAGTATTTGAGAGCTGTAGAAACTAGGGGAGAGTAATGCAGTATTCACTTAGCTTACTAATGCTGAAAAAGATAGCTTTAGAATTGATATGATAAATAAAACTGTTACATCATTTCAGAAAGTCTACTTGGTCTCCTTCAAGGTCATGCGTTATATTTCAAGGTCCTTATGAAAGTGACTTTGTGCTGATTGTACAGAAGAAACTCTGCGGTTAAAGGGATTTCGTGGTTAGGTTTGCGATTTTTATTGAAAAAAACAAATATTGTCGAAGCTTATTTGATTATTCATCTCTAACGTGAGATTCTAAGGAACAGAATATTAAAAGTATAACGATGAAATAACAAATGGTGATTTGAATTTTATATTTGATAATTATTATACAGTCAAGACGGTATATAATTTTCTATTTTACATAAGAGAAATTTTTGTAAATAGGTATCGTGAAAGATGTAGTCAGTGAAAATAAATGGTAGTCACCATATGATTAAATGTTGACAAATTTCAAGTTTTTTTTCTCTCTCTCTCTCTCTCTCTCTCTCTCTCTCTCTCTCTCTCTGTTTATTATACAATCATCATTGATTGATGTATAGATGAAACCGCTGATTAACCTCCCTGGTCCCAGCTCGTGGCGGTATCACCCAAATTTTTCATCCTCCTCCTCTTCCCTATCTGTCTCTGTTATGTCAGTACTCCTTAAGTGGAGCAATGTAGGCATTACTTATAGGTTTTTGCAGTGTATCTTCCACCCACTTTTTAGCCCTTTACCTAACCTCTTCCTTCTTACTGTCCAACTTGTTAAGTTGGACATTTGGTCTCTGAATGGCCCCCTTGATCCCAATGCTGACCTGATGACCTATTCTTCATAAATCTGAACCCTCAATGGAAGCAGATCACTCAATCAAAAGTCTTATTTTTTTTAGAAATTTCCACCTTAAAACTTTTTTTTTTTTTCTTCAATCCATGATTTTCTAAGTGATCTTGGGAGGTCGAAGGAGAATTTGAAGGTCTAACCGCTTTTTAAGGTGTGTGTCTTTTATACTATAATAATCCTGTTCGAATTTATTTGTGAAACCTCTGCAAGAGTCGAGTATGACTCTTGGGACTGGATGACATCTCCTCGTACAAAAAAGCTTATTTTTTATTGAAGGCAGGTCGCTGGTTTTATATAATCTCCTTAAATTGGTTCGGAAATTTCTGATAAATTGTTAGATAAAATTATCTCTTCGTTTTAACAGAAGTATATCGAAGTGTTACATTCCATTATAAGGTCGTATCACTTTTTATTAAATTGACTTGATTTTTACGTAGTAACTTTCGATTATTATCGCCTTTATGGATACTGGTATTTGGGTCTTCCCTATTTGTTTTTCTTGTGGAGCTCGGTAGTTCGGGGTGGGGGAAGGGAGGGGGTGCGAAGCATATCTCAGCGGATGGTTATGAGCAATGTCTA